>NC_133650.1:62893582-63200008 GCF_009905375.1 Apium graveolens
CCCCAACAAGGCTTTTTCTAAGGCATCAGACCTTAGCAATTGATCAAGTTCCGATGTGACCACCGAATCGACCAACTCTACTTTTAAGCACTCATCATTATCAGTAGGAAATTTCATAGCATTGAACACATTAAAAGTAACATCCTGATCTAGAACTCGCATTGTGAGCTCACCCTTCTGCACATCTATTAAGGTTCGGCCAGTCACCCGGAAAGGTCTTCCCCAGATTATGGGAATCTTCTTATCCTCCTCGAAATCAAGAATTACGAAATCAGCAGGGAAGATGAGTTTATCAACCTTGACCAAGACATCCTCCACAATACCTCGCAGATATGTAATAGAACGGTCGGCCAACTACAAGGTCATATAAGTCGGTTTGGGATTACGTAAGTCCAACTGCTTGAAGATTGACAAGGGCATTAGATTAATGCTAGCTCCCAAGTCACATAAGCATCTGTCAAAAGACATTTTTCCAATAGTACATGGAATAGTGAAGCTTCCTGGATCTTTAAGCTTCGGAGGCAACTTCTGTTACAGCACAACACTGCATTCCTCCATGAGAGTGACTGTCTCTAAATCATCTAGCTTTACCTTCCGAGAGAGAATACCTTTCATAAACTTTTATAACTAGGCATCTGCTCAAGAGCCTCGGCGAAAGGTTTGTTGATATGAAGTTTCTTGAACACCTCCAGAAACTTCTCAAATTGTTTGTCCAGCATTTTTTCTATAGCCGCTTGGGAAAAGGCGGTGGAGGATAGATCTGTTTCTCCCCTGTATTACCCTCAGGAAGAGTGTGCTCAACAGTAGTCTTCCTTGGTTCCACTTCTTTATCATGTTGCTCTACTTCTTTCTTAGCCTCAGCTTCTTCTGTCAACTCTTGAGTTTGTTCGGGATTCACAACTTTTCCAAACCTTAAAGTGATTTCCTTTACCTGTTCTTTAGCTTCCCTCTTTCCTGGCACTTCGATGTCACTAGGTAGTATACCAGGCTGACGATTTAGCAATGTATTGGTAATTTGCCCAATTTGATTCTTCAAGGTCTTGATAGAAACAGCTTGACTCTTGCACATAAGATTCAACTCCTCTAATTCAGATTTTTCATTGGCTTGTTGCAGCTGGAGTTGCTGTCTAGGTGCATACTGTGGTTGCTGAAAACCAGGGGGGTTGTACTGCTTAACTGGGTACTGCTGATAAGGTTGTTGAACCGCATTCTGAGCATTGCTCTAACTGAAATTAGGATGATTGCGGTTGTTGGGATGATAGGTGGTTGGCACTAGTTGCTGCGATCGCTGGAAGTTGCTCACAAACTGAGCTGATTCACTAGAAATTGCGTACTGATCAGTATCATGGACACTAGCACAAAGTTCACAGACATTGGCGATTTGATTAACTTCATAATTAGCCAAAGTGTCCACCTTCATCGTCAAAGCCTTAAGTTGGGCAGCGATAGCAGTTGCTGCGTCCAACTCCAGAATTCCTGCGACTTTCCCCTGAGTCAGTCTCTGGGAAGGATTCTGGTACTCATTAGCAGCCATCAGTTTGATAAGTTCGTAAGCTTCATCGTAGCTCTTAGCCCACAAGGCTCCTCCTGATGCTACAACAAGCATGGGTCTAGAAGTAGCACCCAATCCATTGTAGAAACAATTAATAATCATCCAATCAGGCATGCCATGGTGTGGGAACTTCCTTAGCATCTCCTTATATCGATCCCAAGCCTCACTAGCGATTCCCCAATTTGCTGAGGAAACTGGGTAAGAGCATTCCTGATTGCAGCAGTCTTCGCAATGGGAAGAATTTAGTGAGAAACTTTTGTGCGAGATCCTCCCAAGTGGTGATAGATCCTGCTGGTAGAGAGTGTAACCAGCACTTAGCCTTGTCCCTCAGAGAGAATACAAAAAGGTGTAACTTGATAGCATCTTCAGTCACATCACTGAATTTGAAAGTATCGCAGATCTCGATGAAATCCCTGATGTGCATGTTGGGGTCTTCTATAGGACAACCCCCAAACTGAACTGAGTTCTGTATCATCTGAATCGTGCTTGACTTGATCTCAAAAGTGTTAGCCCTGATGGTTGGTCTGATGATGCTTCACTGAATGTCATTAATCTTAGGCTGAGAATAGTCCATCAAAGCCTTCGGATTTTCTGCTTGATCTCCCATCGCTACTACAACTGGTTCGTCGACTTTCTCTTCTCCCTCTACCTTCTTTTCTTCCTCAAAAACTTCCTTACAAACTACCACAACTTCTTCCTCAGCTTTATCCAGTGTTCTCTTACGAGGACGTGAACGCATATGCATACACCCTCGCTAGAGTACCTGAAATAAAATAAGGAAACAGATAAGTAACAATGTCCGAGTCAATGAACTTTAACGACCACTGATGGAAAGCACATAAACTATCAATTAACACTACAGTCCCCGGCAGCGGCGCCAAAAACTTGTTAGTCGCTAAACACGCGCTTATAATACACGCAAGTATACGAGTTCACAAGTAGTATAGAATCTTTTCTAGTTCATTCCCACAGAGACTGTTTTGGTTAATTAATTAATTCATGCACTTAAGCAACAATGTATGGTTATTATTCAATGCTAAGATGATGACAAATTGAGGTTATTTATAACTAAGAATTAAACTAATGATTATAACTACGAGAATAAGATTGATTGAATTAATATATATGACAAACATGGGATTCTAACTTCATTAAATACTTCAATCAATAGCCTTATTGTTCTTAACCTTAGCATGCAATGGTGATGACACTAATCAGACAACACGAAACTGATAAACGCCAACCTTCGTTGCACAAGTACCATACTACCAGACATCCACAAAAGAGATAGAAGCTGAATAGTCACCAATTATATTGAGACCCTATATGTCTATAGGAATTTGACAGCATGACGGTTTAAGCACAAGTTATCTATCTTGATTACACAGGGCAAGTAAGATGGTTAAAATTACCTATGAATCATGCATATCGAATACATGAACCTAAGCTAACATGGCAAGTTCTTAATCCTTAAATTCACATTCGCTTCACTAAGAATTAACACACTATCTTATAAGTTCGTGATGCTCATAAGACGAATACGCACGACCAATACTAGGATATCATACAATCACCACATACTAAGGCATCAAACAATTTAACTAAAGAAATCCATAAATAAATCCGCTAGAACCCCACGATAACGATTAGCCCATATTCAGACTCATCATCAACGTGGGTTCCGATGAAAGCATGGTATATAAAATATAGTCTTTATAACGAATAAATAAAACCAAGTACAAAACAAGATTAAGGTTCACAAATAAGAAAACTAGCATCCAAATAAAACTTAAAACAAAGGTTCACAAGTAAAAATAAGATCTTCTTCGTCTTCGTTGAATCGTGCTAAAACGGTCTTCTTAAGCTCTCCTTGATATATCTCTGGCTTGATTACTTATTAAAAATGACCTAGAGTTGTTTATATAACAGCCCCATACAGCATAGAAGTCTCCCAATTCGAATTATAATAGAATTAGAATTCTACATCCCGACACGGCGCGGCCATGCGCTTGATCAGCGCGGGCGTGCTGGCATTCTGAACTTCGGCACGGTCGCGCGCTTGATCATCGTGGGCGCTGGGCTTCTGTCAAAACTGACTTCTTTATTTTTCTTGCATCTTCGAGCCGGCTTTCAATGAGCTTTTTTTCCAACACCACCTTGACACCAAATTAGCACCAAAATAATGCTAATGCACCTGATTACCTAGATAATGCCTGAAATACAAAAACACTCGAAAACACGTTAACACACTTAACAATTTAAGTATAAAGGCATCAATTCAAAGCTTATTAGAGCATTATAAAGTGTCATAAATACCACTCAACAGCCACACTCAGTAATCTTCTTATATGACTATAACAACTTAGCTATAAATGTGAAGAACACTTATTCTACATATTCTGGATCTCAGGAAAAAAAGTTGTTAATCATTCTAGTACAAACAAGAGAAGTGATTCTTTTGTACAATGTGAGTACTTTCATATGCATGGTCATAGCAAGGACACTTGTTTCTGTCTTCATGGTTATCAACAGTAGCACATGCTATTTGGAAAGACGAAAGCTAAGCCAAAAGCTTCACAGTCTAAGGATGTAACTTGGAGAAGTGATATGCATCCTGGATTTTAATCAACAAAAATTATTTCTGTAGCTGACACTACAGTTAAAGGCACTGGTCTTTTGGATGATCAGTATCAATATCTAATTAAGATGGTTCAAGCCACAATGAAGTCTCGGGATTCTTCTAATTCTTCCTCAGAGAAAAATATGCTATTTGCAAGTACTTTTCAACTCTTGACCTTTATTGCACATAAATCAGATAACATCACATCAGATCAGTGGATTCATAATTCAGGAGCCACTGGTCATATTACATATTCTTCAAGTTTGTTGCACAATGTCATTACATGTTCTACTAGTTTGCAACTTCTTAATGGTTAGTTTGCTACTGTTACTCATATTGGAGATGTTAAACTTACTCCTGACATTACCCTAGTCTCATTTTTATGTGTTCCCATATTAACTTATAATCTCTTTTCCATTCCAAAACTTCTTGAAAATTCTAAGACAAGTGTCTCCTTCACATCTACTACTTGTCTCTTACAGGACCCTACTTGGATGAGGGATGCAGAGATTGGTAAATTTCATAATAGTTTGTACATGTTCATCCCAGATGACTATCAGAACAAGTTCTCCTCATCTACTCAAGTACTTCATATAGCTCTCAACACAGTTTCTGTTGATTTATTGTGTGCAAGATTGGGGCATGTCCCTCTTGCAATGCTTAAGCTTTTACCTCTTGATAGTACTTTGAAATATTCTTTGTCTACTTGTGATAGTTGTCACTTAGCTAAGCATTCCATATTTCTTTTCCCTGATAGCACCAATATTTTTACATCTCAGTTTGAATTGGTGCATGTTGACCTATGGGGTCATTATCATTGTAAAACTCAAGGAAATTGTACTATGTTTCTCATTGTACTGGATGACATGTCCAGATCTAATTGGGTGTTTCTTTTTAGTGATAAATCAAAAGTCCCTACTCTATTATGTAACATCCCCAAATCCGGGTTCAGGATTGGGTGTCACTAAACGACTTTCAACAATGCAATCCTGTATATTAAACAAATATACAGGTAACCCCTCATTATTCCGGATCGCTTATAGGTAATGGTATGAAACAAGAATCTAACCTTCTAGCATTACAATAACTATATATAATTTTATTACCTCTTTACTAACTTCCTCGTATTATTCACTCTGACACCTCCAAATTCCTTCAGCTGGGGTCTCTCCACTTTTACTGTCTATTAAAAGTTATTCACTATTGTCCTCATTTGACACTGAAAGAAATAAGAATTCACAAAGCAAGAGTGAGCCAAAAGGCCCAGCAAGTATCATAATTGGTTTCCAGGTATCAGATCAAAGAAACTTCTGGAAATAGTTTTTAAATGATTTCAAAACGTCTTTATTTATTTAAAACAGTTGGGCGAATAAAACATCGGCCCTCATTGGCCTTTAATCATAAATCACATTTCTCTGTAAGAGAACAGTGAACGTTTCACTGATTCAGTTCTTGAATTAGATATTTGTTTTGTTTTTATCACCATAAAATTTTCAAGAAGGAATTCCGTTAATGGCAATCAACAATAAATTAGACTGGACACTAGAACCAACATATGCACTATAACACGCTGATCAGTCAGGATATAGCACGGATTTATACCCAACTGCATAGACCCGCCAACATATCGGGTACCCAGGCACTATGGCCTAATAATCAAGGGTCCAGCCATCTCTGGCCCTTAGGGTCCAGATCATTCCTGGCCCTCATCTTAACCATCCAGTCCGTAGAGTATTTTGATGTCAAATCACTTTGATTTCAAAACATCACAATTCAGGGTTTACAAATAACCTGAAATAATTGGTATTTTCTCAAAAGATCAATCAATAATAAGGGAACAATAATGAAAGGGACTTGCATAATTAAGAGTAATTGCAGCGAAATGTAAAACATTTAACTATTCTGAATTTGGAATAGGAAAGAGATATTTGCAGTATATTATAATATGGTTTAGGAATACTTGCCTCAATTGATAACACTCTGATCTTTAACTATCTTCCATATCACACAGTCATGATGTATCTGTATTTCCATTGACAGGCCATTTGATCTTTCTTGTCAATCACCACTTCAGGTTTATCTCTATTCTGAATCCACTTGTTTCATTACTACACGTAATCAGGCTTTACTTTTACAATCTATGTCTTGCCTTGAATGGCTCGAACTATGTATATCTATCATAAAAGATACCATTCAATTAACTGGCAATATATAATTGTATAGTCTATACGTTTATCCTTATCATCTACCCGCCCGATAATAACAGATAAGGATCATCTTTAATCATATAAAGTTTAATAGACACGTGGACTCATAATTCACATAACACATAAACACATAAGGAACGTATCACATATTTCATATAACATATAACTAAGCTCGTCAAAACATTCGGCTTGGTATCCTCAAAACTGAAATCGAGTCGAAATACAATTTTACGATAATTACGTGACTTAGAACGTTTACAAAATTAAGCGACCTTTCAAAACGGAAGATTTCATGTCTCGAAAGTATTTTTAACGGAAGCATAATATTTTTCTGAATCTAGACGCGTTCATTTCGTATTAAACGGACAAAAGGTCTATTTAATACGAAATTCTGAACATTTTTCGGAATTAAAACGAGTCTACGAATCATTTTATAATTAAATAATAGGGTTCGAACACCCGAATCTAACTTTAAAATAACTTAGTTATAATTATCGAGCCTTGAAAATAATTTAAAAGAATATTTTAAAACTCGAAATAATTTTTTGAAATTTTAAATCAAATTAAATAATTAAATCTAATTAAATAATCAATTAAAATTAATAATAAATAATAAATAATTAAATTAGTTAATCAATTAATGTTTAAATTAATTGACTAATCAAATAAATAATTATCAACTAAAATTAATTAATTATATAATTAAGATTTATTTTTGAATTAAAAATTAATTTCAAAAATTAAAAAATGAATTTTTGGAATTTTAAAATAATTAAAACTGATTTTCTAAAATAATATAATCAGATAATATTATTTTTAAATGATTTCAAAAGAGAAGTCCTATTTTTATAAATTTTTGAAACCAAAATCTCAAATTCGAAAGTTTTGAATCTACAGGGACCTATTTGCAAAAAAAGAAACCTGACTGACTAAACGTCACTATCTCCAAAAGCCAGGGGCTAAACTGCAATTTTTGTAGTCGCCGCCCTGACTCGCCGAAAAAGTGGCTGGAATCCTCAATACGGCCCAGAACTCGACCAAACTATGCAAATCAGAAACTTATATTCTCAGGAGTATTATTATGCAATTAAAATCGCCAAACGATACAGGTTTTGGCCAGGAAATCCAGCCGAAGTTTAAATCGCCGCCGCCACTGATCCTTTTATGGAGAGCTCGCTTAGAAGAATCCAGGAATCGTCTGTTAATTTCAAATATACCAATCGATTTATTTTTCCACGATCTACACAACCATGTAATCAATTTCATCTAATAACCCTTAACAAAGAAACACCTAATTTTCAATTAAGAACATTCAAACACATAAACCCTAATTTTTAATTTCGAGAATCAAACTCAATTTTCTATATATTTATTGAACTTTAAATTAGTCATAGAATATACCAAAATGACCAGGATGAAATTATCTATATGATACAATCATCAAATCATATCAACAACATCAATAACAAAAATTCATATTTTAATCACTAATTAATTCGAAATAAATTAAATAAATAAGATCAAAACCTTGATTTTTGCACCAAAAATGATGATTGATTCCGAAAGAGTTTTTTGAGAGCTTCGATTCGGTATATTGCACGCTTGATTCTGAATTCGATAACGCTTTCGTTTGTGAGTTTGATTTCCAAGAACGTGACGATTAATTAGGGTTTTCTCTGTAAATTTTATATTTTTACTGATCGATTATGATTATACGAATAAATGAAATAAAAAAAGGACCATTTCTATTTATGGAATATTGGTACATGTTGGATCGTATTGGATCGATAAATAAGTTACTTAGCTGCTAAGTAACTACAAAAACGATCCGATTTGATACCCGTATTGGATAATTATCCAAATCGGGCTTCTAGTAAAACACTTTATACGAAAATAATGTAATAATATCCCGTCTCTTGAGAATACGGATTTTATTGATCTATCGAAATGATTATCATATCGTAAATTTTGCATCGGGACGCGTATAGGTCAAACCGTACTCTGGATCGAAAAAGTTAAAACACGGAAAATGTCCAGAATTATCAGATTGGTTAGGAAGGAGTTTTCCGAAGAGTTTCGGGTTGTAAAAATGAAAAAATGGTTGAAGTTGGACGATTCTCTACTTTATAAAATAGTTTTATAATTATTCAGAAAATAATTAATAAATTCATAAATCAATATAAAATTATATAACACTCCAAAAATTATAAGAAAAATACCATAATTATTTATATTTTATTCTGGACATAATAAAATTAACATACTTATACTTTACCACATATAAACATCCACATATCAACACCAATCATCAGATAATTAACCAAAATCACATAATAATCACCTAATAATTATTTATTGATAAAAATAATTACACGATATGTCCCGGATATTACATCCTTCCCCCCTTAAAAAGATTTTATCCTCAGAATCACACTAAGGATCAGATAATGATACATTCAAGTATCTTACTTCCATTTTCTTAGGTTGATATTTCAACCTTACAACTTTTCATAAACTTTAACTCGCCACATCAATCATTACTCAACCGCCTCTTGCTGACATCCTATTCTATTAGTTGCTCATATAACTCCACTCAAGTGTCCATTTTATATGTATAATGGAGCTAAATTACTTTTCCTGAGTATATACAAATAAACACCCTATGAACCTGCTATATGGGAGGCGGTGAAGTCAACCCACTAACATTTATCCTGCCTATTTTACTGTCTCAAAAGGACCAGCATAACGCATATTAATTCTCTTTTCTTTCTAATTCGAGTAATTCGTGCTCATGAACGTTTCCAATAGTTACTGTTGAATCTCATTCCCACATGCTTCTTTATTCAATTAACCTAGTTTGTAATCGCTTTCAATTGCATTCGAGGCTCTTTAATCGTTCCTTTAATCTTCTTGTCCATCTGTTAATGATATACTGAAACCATGGCGTATTCGATTTCTAATGTTTTCGAAGTTACTCCAGAATCAAGAATTAACGAGAAAATCTCGACTGGATGTGATTGACGCACAAACTTATCATCATAACTTAATTTATTTAAATCACAATCAAGTAAAGAAAAATTACTAACCTGGAGGTTCCACCCGCATATTCTAACCCATATTATCATTTATTTTGGTTCCAAGGAGTTCTCATATGAAACTAACTGCAACGCTCTCCCTTGACGTCTAGTCACATATGACATTTTTTCTTTTCTTTATGTCATATTATCAGAAAGTCTTCTTTAACATCGATGTCTTGTATCATATTCTTGGAGTAACTTGAATCCCTTGAGTTAACGATGTTTATCCAAATTCCTCTCTTTTAGTTTTGTCTTACTTAATGTTCGTTCATCTAGGAGTGGTATATACTATCCTGGTTCGACATAATTCACCGTATTCTAAATATTTTCGTCAAATCTCCAATCAAATAGTATTGATTATTTACAATCAATTTCTTCAAGTAGCAACTAACCCAATTATTGGACAAGCTGTTCATTAATAAAAGAGAATGACTAGGTTTGGAATAACCTATCAATAATGATTCAATTGACACTTCCCCCATTTTCTCTTCAATTAGGTCACTGGATATTTATTTTAGCCCTCGATACTTAATCGTATTCCTGGGATGCATTCCCTATCTCAATTTACAAATGTTTCATCAAATTCTTCACTTTACTTTTGTCCAAAAAATATTAGATTAAGTAATAATATCAATCAATTCCAATCCATACTTGAACCTGATAGCGCACCATAATCTCCTTGTAGCAATATCAACTAATTCCTCAGGTAAAGTATTCGTTAATAAAAGAATGGTTAGGTTTAGTTAACCTATCCTTAATAATTTAAATAACGCTTACTTCATCTCCGGTTTTCAAGTGATTCTCTATATCGCTCCTTAACGAGCTATACTCATTTTTTGGAAAAGGTTACGGAAATAGGTTCACCCTTTGATGCTGGCTTTGATTCTTCAATAAATATGACATTTACTTATATGTCCTTCTATTTCCATTTCTATGCCATGTCAATCAATACCTTCGTTTAAATTTTCATACCTAATCATAGTCTTTGAATGAATTTCCTATCTCCAAATTTAGGTGTTTCACTCCATTCCTTACATTAGCTCTGGCACCCTGACGTTCATAACTTATTTATATCCTAGACAAATCTTATAAAATTTATTTATCGTCCTTTTGATTCCACTTCCCATTCTAGTTAAGTTCTTCATTCTCCTGACTCATTGTCTCTTCTTAACATAATCGAATCCTTCTTTCTAATTGTACTGATTTGGTTATCATTACATAAGCCATTCTATGGCTAATACTGGAATGAAAGCTTTCTATTAATAAATATTTGGATTCTTTTTAACAGAATTATCAAAATCCATTGACAGCTATTTCCTTAGCCTTACTCACATAATCATTAATCGCACAACTTTTATTTTTCAACAACTCTAACTATCTTCAGACACATCTTTGGCTTCTTCACAATAAAGATATGTTTTAGCTTATTGAGGTCTATGCCCGCTATACATCGTCTTTCCTGCATAATCAAGACATCTCCCTCTTTAGTTTAACCTTGTCAGCTTATATCAAATACTTGTATTCACGAGTTTTTCAGTATTTTGGAATAATTCTTATTATATTGTCATTCTATATTGATATACCTTCAAGTCCTTTAATAGAACTTTATTGCACATGATAAAATTTCTTTAATCGTCTAACAACATCCATATTGGTGTAGTTTCCAATCTCTTCTTTATTCAACCTCTCTTCTTCATTCTTTTCCTTCCTTCTTTTGGTTCTTATCTTGACCCTTTAGTTCTTGAAAACGTTCTTCTCACTCGCATGTGCAAATAATTTTTTAATTCTCTTATCTATTGTAAAGGGCATATTTACCCGATTAAAGCTTCACACACTTGTAGTAACATCGCGCTAATTCCGCTAAACTTCTAAATTCTACTGGTGTCCTTACTTCCTCTAAATTCCTCATTGCTATGATTTCGGATCTGAAAATCACATCAGAATTTAACTTGATCTAATTGGAATCAATTTCTATCTAACTGGAAATAAGTTGGTAAAATTAACCAATTAACTCTTTCAATTAATCAATCGAACCAAGTGATGACTAGCTAAATGAAATCAGAGACCAATTATATAAAGTCAGTTTGGCTACAGCCACTTCTTTCAGGAACCGAGATCGCAATTATTTGGAGTATCAACAAGAATATTAATAATACACGGAAGTATAGTTTTGCCTTTAAAAGTAGGGTATTTCTATAAATTTGGGTAGCATCTCCTCTGTATCATTGACTATCAGTCGGACTCAAGCCGACACCAACAATCATCCAAACAACCAATAACCATATTAATCCACCACCATCAACCAAACCCATCGTTACACCATACTTTAGAACATATCATGTTAATAACCACATACACTACTAACTAACATAACATACGTCTTTTAGTCGAACTAAGGTCACACACAAACAATGATTAGTATAACTATACCTTTCCTCAATTCTTTTATAATATCTCAGAATATAATTGATGAATATTTATTTTACTGTCTCTCAAAAACTTTATTCATTTATTCCAAGATTCTTCTAGGTCCTTTTTCATTTCAAGCTCTCTAATTAACAATTTATATCACTTATACCTGTTCATAAATCCGTTCTAAGGAAATCTTTTAATCTTATTTTCCACGGCTCATACTTGTATATGGATACTTTTAAGAACCTATACTGCATCTTTCAACCGATCAAACAAATCATTAACCCTTGAGAATATACGTTTCTTCTCATTAGTTAACTTGTTTAATTTTGGGTTACTAACACATGGTCTCAACCAATATTATCATAATATGAGAGAATTCATTTAATTTCAAAGCGTTACTTCTTAAGAAATTTCGCAATCGGATCCCCATTTCTTCATTTCCACTTATATCTTTCTATACGGAACCTTCGTCGCTAGCTCAGTTACGAGCGTCAAATTCATCCTAACTCGCTTACTTGAGTTGAACATCCTAAAAATTCCTTGAAGAACACGCTCAAAATTTATTCGTACTTAGAATTTATTCGACCTCATAACTTCATGACAATTATGTCCCCATGATAATGGTATGATTTTCCTTGTTAACGTATTAATCACTCATCTAGTTTATTATTGGAAATTCCTTCATCTTTTTCCACTATGCAGTCAAACGATGGCTAACTAACTCTTTTCACGGAAAAATTTTAGCCTTGAAATATATCATGTATATAAAACATCTGCTTCTAACTTGATGTCTCGTAACACCCACATTATCAGCATATCGATTCTTCTTTGTACGTAAATGTCCACCATTGATCATTTTGCAATCATTTCTACACTCAAAAAGTAATTCCATCTGCTACACGAATTTATTTCACTTCTTTTAGAATGCTCAAAGAGTAGACTTCACATAGGAAATAATCTATGTACATGATTGTGATTGGAAAGTTTTGTAAAGAACCACAGTGCAACGAAATAATTGGAAGAATCTATAGGTTCATAATCACGATTGAAAAAGAAAGAATAAATGAATGATTTAGATATAAATGAGACAACCATATTTGAACTCAAGATGGACAGTCTTTCATACTATATGGCATACAACACATGATTTGGTGGCGTCCCACAAGACTCTTCATCATTTTGACAAAGCGTCACATCATAACACTGCTTGTCTCGATCAGAAAGCAATATTCTGAGAAGAGAAATAATTTGAAAGGAATACAATAAATTTTCTTTCCTTCTGGTCTCATATATTTATCACGGAGAGAAGCTCACACATATTCAAGATTCAAGAAGAGTATACGCAGTCGTGGAAAAGAATGACACTATTGGTCACCATTTACATTTCACTTATACATACTTTCAGGGCTCATTCGAGTAACAGATTCCAGATCCACGTCAGATGATAGATTCAGAATATCTTTTGGAAATACCTTTAATATTTTAACAATCTGAGCATTATCGTCTTCTCATTGGATTTGTCATCATAACTTCTAATTTCTTCTATGCCACGTAGCTTAACCATTGATCATGCAACACCTCGTCTCCACCGATAGGAATATTATTCTTCTTCAATCATCTAGAAGATTCCTCCATTTTCTTCAATCATCCTTGGGCTTCTTTTGGGTCAACGAACTCATTTAAACTTTAATAATTTTATATATTGGATAAATAATGTTTTTGCACTTTGATTCGATTGTTGATACTATTAAACAAGGTTTGCACTCTTTTTCCGAAGAAATTTTAAACTTCTCTGTATTAGCGAGTCTACTTGGCCTTCTGAACTAAAAATACTGAGTTCGATTAAGTATTCTTCTGGGTAATCTAATACTTATAACAACAAGAATTCAAGTAGTACTTTGACAACTAAAATTTCAAAACTCATTTTGTGTAAAGATCTTTTAGAAATTCTGTTAAGAAAACCTTTTTCGAAAACTTGTTTTAAGATTTTAAAAATCACACACATGGTCATCATTACTATAGAAGTTGTTTGTTATTCTCATAATCAGCTAATGAGGTACCTAATTTAAGAAATGAACACGTAAGGGTCCATTCACCTTGATATATCTTCTATTCCTTCTCAGGCTCATTTCTCATTCATTAATCAACGAAAACTTCATTTATCATTGCATACTATCTTATTCATGTTCCTAACTCCAATACGGACATCTAATGCTATCTTTGATATTCTCATCGCCATCCCTGATGTCATATGTACAACTAATTAACGCAATTCAGCATTCTATCCGTAGATAAGGTCGTATCTCCTTGCTAGTTTTAGGTATACCTAATATGGTAGATATCATTCCTTGTGCGGCGCCCGAAAAGTGACAAGAAACTTTTCGCAACGATGGTGCTTTGAAATTTACAACGTTGGCTCTTCGTCAGCTTCAATTAACTCGTTACCTCTAGTCTGAACCTTGTCCAACTTTATAATTCTAAGTTGGATCTTACCGAAACTCATCAATCTTTCCTTATACAAAGTTCTCACGTGAATCAATCTCCTTTTTCTTTGAAACCACTAAAAAAACAAGGTAATTTACCCATTCTTCGTCGAGCTGTCGACTCTTCGAACCTATAAGATCTAGGAACTCAATATATCTATTGTGTCAATATATTCTCCTTCCACTTATCTTAACAATATCTTATCTTACTAATCCATATTGGATCTGCTAATTTTAATTCACACTCAACTCGAACTCAAAATGAGTATACTTAGGGTCTTCCTTATCTTATACGACCTGTCAATCCTATCCTACTCCCACCAATTCTTATTTCAGGGACCAATAACCTCTGGCTCTAATACCAACTGTAACATCCCCAAATCCGGGGTCAGGATTGGGTGTCACTAAATGACTTTCAACAAAGTAATCATGTATATTAAACAAATATACAGATAACCCCTCATTATTCCGGATCACTTACAGATTATGGTATGAAACAAGAATCTAATCTTCTAGTATTACAATAACTATATACAATTTTATTACCTCTTTACTAACTTCCTCGTATTATTCACTCTGACACCTCCAAATTCCTTCAGCTGGGGTCTCTCCACTTTTGCTGTCTATTAAGAGCTATTCACTATTGTCCTCATTTGACACTGAAAGAAAATAAGAATTCACAAAGTAAGAGTGAGCTAAAAATGCCCAGAAAGTATCATAATTGGTTTCCAGGTATTAGATCAAAGAAACTTCTGGAAAGAGTTTTTAAATAATTTCAAAACATCTTTATTTATTTAAAATAGTTGGGTGAATAAAACATCGGCCCTCATTGGCCTTTAATCAAAAATCACATTTCTCTGTAAGAGAACAGTGAACATTTCACTGATTCAGTACTTGAATTAGATATTTATCTGTTTTATAACCATAAACTTTTCAAGAAGGAATGTCATTAATGGCAATCAACAATAAATTAGACTGGACACTAGAACCAACATATGCACTATAACCTGTTGATCAGTCAGGATATAGCATGGATTTATACCCAACTGCATAGACCCACCAATATATAGGGTACCCAGACACTATGGCCTAATAATCAAGGGTCCAGCCATCTCTGGCCCTTAGGGTCCGGATCATTCCTGGCCCTCATCTTAACCATCCAGTCCGTAGAGTATTTTGATGTCAAATCACTTTGATTTCAAAACATCACAATTCAGGATTCACAAATAACCTGAAATAATGGGTATTTTCTCAAAAGATCAATCAATAATAAGGGAACAATAATGAAAGGGACTTGCATAATTAAGAGTAATTGCAGCGAAATGTAAAACATTTAACTATTCTGAATTTAGAATAGGAAAGAGATATTTGCAGTATATTATAAGAAGGTTTAAGAATACTTGCTTCAATTGATAACCCTCTGATCTTTAACTATCTGCCATATCACTCAGTCCTGATGTATCTGTATTTCCATTGACAGGCCATTTGACCTTTGTTGTCAATCACCACTATAGGTTTATCTCTATTCTCAATCCACTCAATTCATTACTACACGTAATCAGGCTTTACTTTTACAATCTATGTCTGGCCTTGAATGGCTCGAACTATGTATATCTATCGTAAAAGATACCATTCAATTAGATGGCAATATATAATTGTCTAGTCTAAACGTTTATCCATATCGTCTACCCGCCCGATAATAACAGATAAGGATCATCTTTAATCATATAAATTTTAGTAGATACGTGGACTCATAATTCACATAACATATAAACATATAAGGCACGTATCACATATTTCATCTAACATATAACTCAGTTCGTCAAAATATTCGGCTCGGTATGCTCAAAACTAAAATCGAGTCGGAATATAATTTTACGATAATTACGCGACTTCAAACGTTTACAAAATTAAGCGACCTTTTGAAACAGAAGATTTCATGTCTCCAAAGTATTTTAAAGGAAGCAGAATATTTTTTCTGAGTCTAGACGCTTTTCATTTCGTATTAAACAGACGAAAGGTCTATTTAATACGAATTTCTGAACATTTTTCGGAATTAAAATGGGTTTGCGAATCATTTTATAATTAAATAGTAGGGTTCGAACACCCGAATATGACTTTAAAATAACTTAGTAATAATTATCAAGTCTTGAAAATAATCTAAAATAATATTTTAAAACTCGAAACTATTTTTTGAAATTTTTAAATCAAAGTAAATAACTAAATCTAATTAAATAATCAATTAAATTTAATTAATAACTAATTAAATTAGTTAATCAATTAATATTTAAATAATTGAATAATTAAATAATTAATTATCAGCTAAAATTAAATAATTATATAATTAAGATTTATTTTTGAATTAAAAATAATTTTCAGAAATTAAATAATGAATTTTTGGAATTCTAAAATAATTAAAACTGATTTTCTAAAATAATATAATCTGATAATATAATTTTTAAATGATTTCAAAAGAGAAGTCCTATTTTTATAAATTTTTGAAACCAAAATCTCAAATTCGAAAGTTTTGAATCTACATGGACCTATTTGCAAATACAGAAACCGGGGTGACTAAACGTCACCATCTCCATAAGTCTGGGGGCTAAACTGTAATTTTTGCAGTCGCCGCCCTGACTCGCCGGAAAAGTGACCGGAATCCTCAATACGGCCCATAACTCGACCAAACTATGTAGATCAGAAGCTTATATTCTCAGGAGTATTATTATGCAATTAAAATCGCCAAACGTTACAGGTTTTGGCCGGAAAATCCAGCCAAAGTTCAAATCGACGCCGCCACTGATCCTTTTCGAGTGAGCTCGCTTAGAATAATCCAAGAATCATCTGTTATTTTCAAATATACCAATCGATTTATTTTTCCATGATCTACACAACCATGTAATCAATTTCATCTAATAACCCTTAACAAAAAAACGCCTAATTTTCAATTAAGAACATTCAAACACATAAACCCTAATTTTTAATTTCAAGAATCAAACTCAATTTTCTATATGTTATTGAACTCCAAATTAGTCATATAATATACCAAAATGACCAGGATAAATTATCTATATGATACAATCATCAAATCATATCAACAACATCAAGAACAAAAATTCCTATTTTAATCACTAATTAATTCAAAATAAATAAGATAAAAACCTTGATTTCTGCACCAAAAGTGATGATTGATTCAGAAAGAGTTTTTCGAGAGCTTCGATTCGGTATATTGCACGCTTGATTTTGAATTCGATAACGCTTTCGTTTGTGAGTTTGATTTCCAAGAACGCGACAATTAATTAGGGTTTTCTCTGTAAATTTTATATTTTTACTGATCGATTATGATTATACGAATAAAATGAAATAAGAAAAGGACTATTTATATTTATGGAATATTGGTACGTGTTAGATCGTATTGTATAGATAAATAAGTTATTTAGCCGCTAAGTAACTACAAAAACGATCCGATTTGATACCCGTATTGGATAATTATCAAAATCGGGCTTCTAGTAAAACACTTTATACGAAAGTAATGTAATAATATCCCGTCTCTTGAGAATACGGGTTTTATTGATCTATTGAAATGATTATCGTATCGAAAATTTTGCGTCGGGACGTGTACGGGTTAAACCGTACTCCGTATCGAAAAAGTCAAAACACAGAAAATGTCCGGAATTATAAGATTAGGTTAGGAAGGAGTTTTCCGAAGAGTTTCGGGTTGTAAAAACAAAAAAAATGGTTGAACTTGGACGATTCCCGACTTTATAAAATAGTTTTGTAATTATTCAGAAAATAATTAATAAATTCATAAATCAATATAAAATCATATAACACTCCAAAAATTACCATAAAATACCATAATTATCTATATTTTATTCTGGACATAATTAAATTAACATACTTATACTTTACCACATATAAACATCCACATATCAACACCAATCATCAGATAATTTACCGAAAATCACATAATAATCACCTAATAATTATTTATTGATAAAAATAATTACACGCTATGTCCCAGATATTACATATTATCTCAATTCTTTGTATATGTTCAGAATCAATTTCACTATACCATAAAGACTCTTAGATCTGATAATGGATCTGAGTTCATTAATAAGTCTTTAAGTACTTGTTTGGCTAATATTGGTATTGTGCATCAAACAAGTTGCACGTATACACCTCAACAGAATAAGAAGGTAGAGAGAAAGCATATACAATTACTAAATACTGCTAGAGCTTTGAGGTTTCATTCTGGCTTACCCATGCACTTTTGGGGAGACTGTGTACTTACTGCTACTTACCTAATCAATATGACCCCTACTCTTGTAATCAAGGGTAAAACTCCTTTTGAGATGTTGCTTAAGACTCTTCCTGATTATAATGAACTTAGAGTCTTTGGTTCTCTCTGCTATGCTACTAGACTCTTGAGTCACGAGACAAATTTGCTCCTAGATCAATCAAATTGATTTTTCAGGGGTATCGTTATACCAAGAAAGGATTCAAGGTGTTAGATCTTGAATCAAGAAAAGTTTTTATTTCTAGGGATGTTCAATTTATGGAGACTTTTTTTCCATTCTAGTAGATTGACACCTCTTCCTCGCATATTGTTAGATATATTTGATAATGTCATGGCTAATATGTCTTATGTTTAGCTTTCAGATCTTGTGTGAACAGGATAGATCAGTACTTAACTGTTGATCAGTACTTATACTGGAAGTCAGGACTTAAGGATATCAGTACTTATATTATCAGGAGATAATCATCAGAAGATAGATATCAGAACTTAAGTGCTGAAGGATGATCAGATAAGGACAGTAGCTGATTAAAGGAAAGAAGATAGAGATAAAACATAAGAAGAGATATGCATGAAGAAGGAATTCCGTGAAGAATGGAATACTTGGAATAGAAGATATCTGATTGATATATTTTAGGAAGCAGAATTATATTCCATATCAATTAGCGATTATCTTGTAACTGTGTAGTATATAAACACAGGCATAGGGTTTACACTAAAAGTGTTATCATTATCAAAGTTATTATTCTATATAACCCTAGCAGCTCTCGTGATATTTGTTCATCACTGAGAGGTAACAGTTTCATATTGTAACAGAGTTTATTGTTTCAATAAAGTTTGTTTTCTGTTACTCAAGTTCTTTAAGTTCGATTTGAGTGTACTATACACTGTATTCACCCCCTCTACAGTGTGTGTGTGACCTAACAATTGGTATCAGAGCCTATCTGTTAATTTACATACAGTTAAAGATCCAAACACAATCATGTCGGACACAGAAACTCCAACTAAGCCTACCACAACTGAGGAACCACCAAAGACACAAATTCAGAGTCGGTATGAGACCATCAGAGTCCCCATACTGAGACCATCTGAATATCCCATATGGAAGGTAAGGATGACCATGTTCCTGGAAGCAACAGATCCAGAATACCTGGATAGAATCAAGGAAGGTCCTCACAAACCAACCAAACTCGCTGTTGCAGTTGCAGGTGAAGCAGCAACGACCGTACCAAAGGAGAAGAGTGATTATACTGCTGAGGACATAGCATCAATTGCTAAGGATGCTAAGGTACGACACTTACTGCATAGTGCCATTGACAATGTAATGTCAAACAGGGTAATCAACTGCAAGACTGCTAAGGAGATATGGGATGCTCTGGAAACAAGATGTCAGGGAACTGACACAATTAAGAAGAACAGGAAGACAATACTCACTCAAGAGTATGAACACTTTGACTCAAAGACTAATGAGTCATTGAATGATTTATATGATAGATTTGTCAAACTTTTGAATGATTTGTCATTGGTTGATAAAGAGTATGATCTTGAAGACTCAAACCTTAAGTTCCTGTTAGCTCTTCCTGAATGCTGGGATTTGAAGGCAACGACAATAAGAGACAACTACAATCTTGATGAAACAACTCTTGACGAAATCTATGGAATGCTCAAGACACACGAGCTGGAGATGGAACAAAGAAGCAAGAGGAAAGGAGGAAAGTCAAGGACAGTTGCTCTTAAGGCTGAAGAAGAATTCCCCAAAGCAGCTTCCTCAAAGAAAGACAAGGGTAAAGCTCTTTTCATAAAGTTTGATACTGAGTCATCAAGTTCTGAGAGTGATGATGACTCAGATTCTGAAAGCTTTCCTGAGACTGATGCTGATGAGGAGATGATGAAACTGTGTGCTCTTATGGTGAAAGGAATCACAAAGATTGCATACAGGAAGTTCAGGAAGGGAAAGAAGTTTCCCAGGAAAAGCATAAGTTCTGATAAGAAGAATTTCAGAAGATCTGAAGGGAGAGGAGGAAAATCTGACAGAGGAGA
Organism: Apium graveolens; assembly: GCF_009905375.1. Taxonomy (NCBI): domain Eukaryota; kingdom Viridiplantae; phylum Streptophyta; class Magnoliopsida; order Apiales; family Apiaceae; genus Apium; species Apium graveolens. The sequence goes on from NC_133650.1 coordinate 62,914,274, forward strand.
TTACACCAATGTTAAATGCTATAACTGTGGTGAGAAAGGCCACATATCTCCTGACTGCAAGAAGGTAAAGGGTGACAAAGGCAAGGCTCTTGTCACAAAGCAGAAAAGTTGGACAGACACCTCAGACTCTGAAAGTGAGGAGAACTATGCATTAATGGCAAATGCTGATAAAGAAAGTGTTGAGAGCAGTTCTGAAGCTGCTGAAACAAAGGTACCTCAGACTACTTATGCTTTTCATACTGATGATATTAATGAGTTGAGAAGATATCTTAAAACCATGTTTGTTAGCTATAGAGATCAAACTTTAACATGTGAAAGATTAACTTCTGAAAATCTTGCATATAAGAAAAGAAATGATTTCTTAGAAAAAGAGTTAGTCATATTCCATCAAACTCAGAAGGATAGAGATGATGCTTTTTATGTTAGGGATGAAGTGCTAAAAATGAATGAATCTCTAAAAACTGAGTTAGAAAAGGAAAGAGAAATAATCAGGACTTGGACTAACTCTGGCAGAACAACTCAAAATTTGCTAAGTAGTGAAAATTGGAAAGAGGGCTTAGGTTATGGAGAAAATAAGAATGATAAAGGAACTGAAGAAATTAAGCCTGTTGTTAAGCAAAAGCCAAAGTTAAAACCTGTTAAGTTTGTAACTGTAAAGTCTGATAATGAGAAATCAGAAGTTAAAGAGGAATTAACTTCTGACAAACTAAAATAGGAAAAGACAGCTGAAGTAAACATAGGCTTAATGACAAAGAAGCAGCTTAAGCATAAGCTGAAAGATGTCAAGAATGCAAACAAGGTAAAATCACCTAGGAAAAATAGGAATGGAAAGGAAGGTGTGAATAAAAGCAATGATTATAAACCTGTTCCTGATGCACCTAGGAAAACATGTCATAACTGTGGAAGTTCTAACCATCTGGCTTCTTTTTGCAGGAAAAATAAGAATATTAACTCCTTACCTTCGAAATCAGGAGTTAAGAGTCAGTCAGTTAGATACAAACCACAAAATCCTTGTTTTCATTGTGGTAGTTTATGGCATTCCATTTATACTTGTAAGGAATATCATAGTCTGTACTATGATTATTATCAAATAAAACCTTCTTTGAAGAAAGTTTCCATTGTTCCTTCTAGTATAAATTCTGATTCAAAGTCTGATAATGTAAATTCTGATAAGAAAAATGTTAACATAAACTCTGATGCTAAATCCGCTGCAAATGTTAACAAACTTAATAAGACCAAAGGATCCATGCAAGTCTGGGTCCTTAAAACTAATAATTAGTGGTCCTTATGATTGCAGGGCAACAGGAAGAATATTCTAGTTCTGGACAGTGGATGTTCAGGTCATATGACTGGAAATAAAGCCCTGCTATCAGACTTTGTGGAGAAAGCTGGCCCAAGTGTTTCTTATGGAGATGGCAACATTGGAAAAACATTGGGATATGGCAATATCAATCTTGGGAATGTCATCATTAAAGAAGTAGCTCTGGTCTCAGGACTTAAACACAACCTTCTGAGTATAAGTCAAATCTGTGACAGAGGATATCATGTTGATTTCTTTGAGGAACACTGTGAAATTGTGAGTAAATCTAAAGGTAAAGTTGTTCTGAAAGGATATAGACGTGGTAACATTTATGAAGCTAAGCTTTCAACAAGTGCTGATGGCTCTGCAATCTGTCTGTTAAGTAGAGCATCAATTGAAGAAAGCTGGAATTGGCATAAGAAACTCTCTCATTTAAATTTTAACAATATAAATGAACTGGTCAAGAAAGATCTTGTGAGAGGATTGCCAAACACAGTATTTGCTCCTGATGGTCTTTGTGATTCATGTCAGAAAGCCAAACAAAGAAAATCTTCATTCAAGAGCAAGACTGAATCATCAATTCTTGAGCCTTATCATCTTATACATGTTGATCTATTTGGTCCAGTAAATGTCATGTCTATTGCAAAGAAGAAGTATGCGTTGGTCATAGTGGATGAGTTCACCAGATACACATGGGTGTATTTCTTGCACACAAAAAGTGAAACTGCATCTATCTTGATTGATCATGTCAAACAGCTGGATAAAATGGTCAAAGATTCTGTGAAAATTCTAAGGAGTGATAATGGCACTGAGTTCACGAATCTGATAATGGAAGAGTTCTGCAAAAGCCATGGAATAAAGCAGGAATTTTCTGCTCCTGGAACTCCACAGCAAAATGGAGTTGTTGAAAGGAAGAATAGAACTCTCATTGAAGCTGCACGTACAATGCTTGAAGAAGCAAAGCTTCCAACCTATTTCTGAGCTGAAGCTGTGCAGACTGCTTGTTTTACTCAAAATGCAACACTCATTAACAAGCATGGAAAAACACCATATGAGATGGTGAAGAAAAAGAAGCCAAATCTGAAATATTTTCATGTATTTGGATGCAAGTGTTTTGTTCTCAAGACTCATCCTGAACAGCTATCAAAGTTTGATCTAAAAGCTGATGAAGGAATCTTTGTTGGATATCCACTTTCCACAAAAGCCTTCAGAGTCTATAATTTGAGAACAAAAGTGGTCATGGAATCTATCAATGTCTCTTTTGATGACAAGAAGATCACTGGTCTTAAAGATTTCGTTGATCATGATCAGCTGAGATTTGAAAATGAAGACTCATATTCTGATACTGAAAAACCTGACAGTCTAAGTCCTGATACTACAAACTCTGACGGATTAAACTCTGATGTTATTGAAATTGTGGTGACTATGTTAAAGGAAGATGCACCTATGCAGGGGGAGCATACTCAAGATTCTACCACATCTCAAGAAACATCAGAACATGCATCTGGCTCTTCAAGTTCTGATTCGTCAAGTTCTGATAAGCCAAGTTCTGATAGTGCTGAAAATCTAAATACTGAAGAATCCAACTCAGAGAGCATAGTTTCAGGGGGAGCATCAGAAAATGAAAATGAAGATAGCATGGATCATGGGGGAGCATCCAGTTCTAGAGAAAACATTCCATCTGCAAGGAAGTGGACAAAATCACATACACCTGATTTGATAATTGGAAATCCTGATGCAGGTGTCAAAACTAGAACAGGTACTTCAAATGAGTGTCTATATAATTCTTTTCTCTCTCAGACTGAGCCAAAGAAAGTAGAAGAAGCTCTTCAAGATGCTGATTGGGTGCAAGCAATGCAGGAAGAGTTGAATGAATTTGAAAGAAACAAAGTCTGGACCCTAGTGCCAAGACCAAAGAATAGATCTGTTGTTGGTACAAAGTGGGTATTCAGAAACAAAACTGATAGTGATGGCATAATTACAAGAAATAAGGCAAGGCTGGTTGCAAAAGGATATTCTCAACAGGAGGGAATTGATTATGATGAAAGTGGATTCAACAGAGGGACAATAGACAAAACACTGTTCTACCTCAACCATGAAAAGGACTTACTTCTGGTCCAGATTTATGTTGATGATATCATTTTTGGATCTACAAATGACAAACTTTGCAAGAAGTTTGCCAAACTAATGCAGTCAAGATATCAAATGAGTATGATGGGGGAACTTAGCTATTTTCTGGGCCTTCAAGTCAAGCAGAATGAGGAAGGCACTTTTATTTGTCAAACCAAGTACACCAGAAACTTGCTAAAGAAATTTGGAATGCAAGATTGTTCAAGTGCATCCACTCCAATGGCCACTGCAACAAAACTGGATAAGGATACCGGTAAATCAGTAGATATTACTGACTACAGAGGTATGATTGGCTCTCTACTCTATCTAACTGCTAGTAGACCTGATATCATGTATGCTACCTATCTTTGTGCAAGATTTCAAGCAGATCCAAGAGAACCTCACTTAACAGCTGTAAAAAGAATCTTTAAGTATCTTAAAGGAACAGCTGCTCTGGGATTATGGTATCCTAGAGAATCAGATTTTAAACTAATAGGTTACTCAGATGCAGATTTTGCAGGTTGCAAAATTGACAGGAAAAGCACAAGTGGAAGCTGCCAATTTCTTGGAGGCAGATTGGTTTCTTGGTACAGCAAGAAACAAAAGTCAATTTCCACATCAACTGCAGAAGCAGAGTATATTGCTGCAGGAAGCTGTTGTGCACAGATTCTTTGGATGAAGAATCAATTACTGGATTATGGGTTAACATATTTCAAAATCCCTATTTACTGTGATAATCAAAGTGCTATTGCTATGACAGGTAATCCAGTTCAACACTCAATGACAAAGCACATCAGCATCAGGTATCACTTCATCAGGGAACATGTGGATGAAGGTACAGTGGAATTGCATTTTGTTCCCACAGATCAACAGTTGGCAGATATCTTCACAAAACCATTATGTGAAGCTACTTTTACAAGATTGGTAAATGAACTTGGAATGGTTTCAGGTTCTTTCTTTAAATCTGCTTAGACTTGTTCTGTGTTATCAGACTTTATGCTCAGTATTTACAGAATTAATATCATTGTGTATTCTGTGCTTAATTGATAAATGTCTTTAAGTACTGACTGTTGTCTGATATATGTTTCTAAACTCTGATAAGTGATATGTTTGTTCTAGTACCTATTCAATCCTATGAGGATAACTGTGCTAGATACTGACCTAGTAATCTTCAATAAACAAATGACTCCATGGAAGAAGTAATTATTTCAATGGAAATCTTATGACACTAGCAAATTCTGATAACAGAGCTTAGTTAAGTTCACTTTGTATATCTTATTACTAAGTCACAAATTAGAATAATGCTACTCATCTGTTAAGTTCTGATACTAGTTAAACTGCTGAATGTACTAAGTGCTGATAAACCTCCCTTATCAAAAGAAAAAGCAAAAAGATTAAAGAATAAAATCAGGTACTCCTTTGAGATCTAGAGTAAAAATGGGAAAGGGACGACCCAAGTGCATTGCTGGTATTAAGTAAATATGCATTAGAAAAGCAAAATATTTTCTTGGTGACTTTTCACACTCTATGATTACTGGAGAAATACTCTGATAATAGCATAAATTCTGATAAGTAGTCGTGACTCACTTACACTGAGAAGCCACTGTAAAATAGAATTTCAAAAGATGCATAAAATGAGCACAAAACAGTTGAGGTGGACTCAAGCATGAACTCATTCATCAGTAGGTTTCAGGACAATGACAGATCTTTAGCAAAATTTTAGTTTTGCCTTATTTCTAAGATATACTGAAGTGAATCAGACTTTACTCTTTGTCTGTTTTTAGCTTAATGCACACACTAATCACTCCATTTGAATGATGAAAATTTCTTTGGTGGTCTATGTTATTTTAGATAAACAGTCATTGTGTCATTTTTGCACAAATTCTGAGGACAAGTTCTAGTTACACGTTCTGATGGTTAAGTTCTGACGTTCATAACTAAGAACTTGTATGAGGATTTACTAAGATGAGCATTCCTTTTTCGAGTTAAGAAATTATGTTCTGATGACTGTTAAGTTCTGGTATAGGTCTAAGTTCTGATTTCTCAGTCTAATCCTTTACTTGGCTTATCTTTGAATGAAATTTAATAACAGTCTCAGTTTGTACTCGCATATGTTGAAGTGGAAGATTAATAGTCACTATGATTAGGATTAATGGTTTTGTACTTGAACAGTCCACTGTTTCTTGTGTCTTGTGCGGTCTAGACCATGATTCCTCTTTCCAATGACTGTTATTCTTTTTCAAAGACTAGGGAGACGAGGTCGAATTAATTCTACCTGTCAGCATTCAATATCTTTGCGTCTCTTGGCATTCTTTTGCCTATATAAACAACCACTTCACATCAGTCTTTCCATCACATTCTTCTCACACACTTATCCTCCTTCCTCTGTCAAAAACACAATGGTTCGATACAACATGTTTTTGAACACACAAAAGTTCACAATGGAGCTCAGTTGTGCCGACTGGCAGCAGGAGTGGCATGTAACAGCCATTCCTGAGGAGATCTGGGACTCTGTCCCACAGGAGGTGCTGGCTCACCTTCTATTCTTCGAGATGGATTATCATCGCCATCTGGAGCGCCTGGAGGAGGAAAGGCGGGAAGCTATCCGTCAGCAAGAGCGAATCATACGACTCGCCATCTTGTTCGTCGAAGATAGGAAGAGGAAGATGACTTAATCTCGTCTTCTTCCTGTTCTTCTTCATCCTCAGCTTTGTCAGGCTTCTTAGCTAGGACTAAAGCTGTTGACGTTAGGATTAGAAGCTTAGGGAAAATCTTGTATTGATGTACTTTCTATTTCATATATGTATTGACTTGATATATTAATGAAAACTATTTTTACTTCAAGATTTTGTCTCTGAGTTATTTTATCTTGTGTTGTTAAATCCTGCTTGATATTCTGATGACCATTTAAATTTTGTCTTTATTTAAGTTCTGATTCTTTGTCAGCACTTATTCATCGAAATTATCTCGGTCATTTTTAACATGATTCATTTTCAGAATATTAATGTTGTAGTGAAAAATAATTCAATCAGTGCTAACGGTTTAAATTTTGAATTAAAACTGTGTCTCTTGATAAATGGAACGGTTTTTCCTTGAAACAAGGCAACTGGGTAAGTAATCATTCCTGTTTTCTCGAGCCCAGTAACTATCCGTTATTACTGCATGTCTGACAGGTGTCCAACGGTAACATTTTTGTTCAGAGTATAAGAACAACAGAGAGAAGATTTCTTTAATCTTTTATTTTCTTTATACTTTATCTCTCTTCTTACTTTTACTCTCTTTCTCATTCTTTCTCACGTTGGTTTTTCATACAGACATTATCTCAAACACCTAACAGGAATACTTGAATCTCAATATTTTTTCACATGGCACCAAAGGATTTAATCATTGATGGAGCAAAGTTTGTTCCAAACAACTATTCTGCAATTCTTGATCATGCTGAAGCTCCATCTGAATTGCACTTTGTGCAAGATCTTCTTGCACATAGTGAGGTTGGGTACGCCTTAACTCAGCCTGAATTATTTTCAAGTCAACAAGTTCTGCGGTTCTGGAGGACTGGAGTTTTTGATGATGGTGGTAAACGAGGCACTCCCAGTATTATCCTCTAAGCCAAAGAGAACAAAGACTGTTCCTCACACACCTCAAAAGAGGAGGAGAATTACTTTGAGAGATGAATCAGATTCTGAGGATCAGATTCCTTCTTCAGAACCTGTGGTCAATGAAGCTGAGAAGGCAACTTCTCAGAAGGATTCTGCAATTGGGGGTTCTAGGCTTCTCAAGAGGCTTAGACGTATGACGGTTCCTGAAACTCCCAAGGAATCCAAATCAACAAGGAAGTACAAGAAACAGAGGGCACAAAGGCCAGTTTCAGATGATGAGGAGGAAGCAGCTAAGGAAGGGGATCAGGAATCTCTGATCTCACAAGACAAGGAATTTGCTCCAGTCACTTCTTCTCCATCAACTCCATCTCAGGAACCTGTATCTGACAAGGCTAATTCACCTTCTGTGTCTCTTGTTGATCCAGGCACAAGTGCTGAAATTGATATTCAGAACCTGGTTGTGCTTGAAATACTTTTCTTAGAAGCTCCAACAGCAAATAATCCTTCCACAACACCTGTTACTGATGATGTTCAAACTCCTGAGTTATCACTAACACCTTCTCTGCATCAAGATGCTGATGATCAGATTTTAGGTGAGCATCAGGATATGGCTATTGATCAGAACTTAATATCAGATCAGCAATTAGAGGATGCTGAAGCCTCCATTGCTACTCACACTGTTGTCTTATCAGAAGATACTGATTCTCTAAGTTCTGATGCTGCAAATGTTGGAGATACTGGTGAGGCTGCTACAACTGTAGATGCTGATGAAGCAGGTCCTTCAGGACATACTCCTCCACTGACTCTTCCTAAGTCTGAACTGGTAAAAGAGTTTGTTATCAGGGATGCACCAGTACCTTGGAGTGATACTCCTGCAGGTCAGGAGTGGACTAAGGAATGGAACTCAGTTTCCTGTGTTCCAAATGCTTTACATCTTGCTGAGCACTTGACTAAAGCTGATGAAATGTTACATTCTGATGATTTTAAAACCCAGCTTAGAGTCACTGCATTGAGTACTAAACATCTACTAGGTCTTCATTCTAACACTCATGCAGAGCTACACAAGATTCAGGAGAACTTTATCAAACAGGAACAAGTTTGGAAAATTGATAAGAAAAAGTTCTTCCAACCTACCATTGACAGGGTTGCTTATATTGAGAAAACTCAAGAGAAGCAACAAGCTCAGATTGATCAAATTCTGACAAATCAAGCTTCTCAGCAATCGCAACTTACTGAAATCCAGACCTCAGTGGAACTACTTATCTCTCTTTTATTACCTGCTGATGCCAAAAAGGGGGAGAAGGTAATTAAGTCCAAATGCAAAACCAACAAGACACTGCAAGGAAAGGATGATGGAAAAGATGACCAAGGAAACTCTGGAATGGGTAGTGGTCATAGTCAAGGTAGAAGGTTTACATCAAGACAAGATAGTCACAGAACAAGTTCTGATACTGGGAAAAGAATAAGTTCTGCTGCTGGTAAAAGGATAAGTTCTGATGAACTTCTAGATCTTGATGAGGAAATGTCAAGACAGTTATTTCTTCAAGAAAATCCAGGGATGGACTTGGAAAGTTTAAAGGAAGAAGAAGCCAGACTTAAATCAGAGAAAGTCACATCTAAATCTGAAGCTTCTGGTAAAAAATTACTTCCAAAACCTAAAGGCATTGTGATCAAAGAAAGGATACATACTGAAGAAACTTTGGCTAGATCACAACCACAGATAGATCCAAGATCCAAGGGTAAAGAAAAGGTTGGTGAACCTATCAAGCCTTATGTACCTCCTGAGGAAAAAGAAATTACTGATGGAAAAGATGATCTTGCTCTGACTTCAAGAAAAGTTCTTAAAACAACCTCTGACATGGCTCAAGTTGTTCAGAGTCAAGAAATTGTAAGTTCTGATATTCAAAAGAAGCAAGTAACCTCTGACAGTGCTCAAGTTAACTTGATATCAGAAAATAGATCTAAAACACTCCTACCAGGATTCACTAAAGCAAAACAGACTCAATCTTTGAAGACTACTCCAAGTGGTTTTGAAGCAAGAGTAGTTACTGGAAAGGAAGCTAGAGATAAAACTGGATTGGGAAGTGCTGATGAAAGAAGAGTACACAACACTACCGATGATCCAACTTCCTTGAGTGAACCAGGTATTGGAGCAACTCCTGAGAGATTGAATCAACTAAAATCTGTACAGATGGTTTACCATACCTACTTGAAAGAATACATCATGTTGTATTTCATGACAGATGGTAGGGTTTATCATATAAGACAAAATGCCATTCCTTTGAAGTATTTTGAAGAATTGGAGCATGTACTTTTCTTACTTCAAGTGGATGACAGAATAACAGAGACTGCTGCAAACTACTTAAAAGAACAGATTCAGAGACAGAAAAGGCTTTATTCTGTTAAGTCTGACAGCAGATATGTTCCAAAGTACAGAGATCACAATGGGGATATTGTTGATATGAAGCCTAATACTGCACAGATCAGAACGTATCTTGGTATTAAGGGACTTGAATTCAATCTTGAATCTGACAAAGCTTATGTCATAAGACTAGACCAGGAGTTAAGGAAAGCAAAGATTAATGATCTCAGAGCTGCAATCTTTCAAACTGGTGAAGATACTGCAGAGCTTAAAGGTGTTAAAAGGAGAATGATTGATGAACTAAGATATGCTGAGAAATGTTTGTTGAAGAACTATCTCAGAACAACTCCTGACATCAGAGAGATCAGAAGTTGATGAAGCCAAGTCGAAGATCTACAACTGCTTAAATTCTGATATTTATGCAGATTGAAGTTGTTATCAGAAGTTGGAATTGGTAAAACTTTAAGGACTGTAAGTTGTAGTTATCTAGTCTATTTCTCATGCATTTGTACTTAATGTTTTTGACATCATCAAATATCTGTTTAACTTGTATATTTTGTTAATTTACAAGTTGGGGGAGATTGTTAGATATATTTGATAATGTCATGGCTAATATGTCTTATGTTTAGCTTTCAGATCTTGTGTGAACAGGATAGATCAGTACTTAACTGTTGATCAGTACTTATACTGGAAGTCAGGACTTAAGGATATCAGTTTTTATATTATCAGGAGATAATCATCAGAAGATAGATATCAGAACTTAAGTGATGAAGGATGATCAGATAAGGACAGTAGCTGATTAAAGGAAAGAAGATAGAGATAAAACATAAGAAGAGATATGCATGAAGAAGGAATTCCGTGAAGAATGGAATACTTGGAATAGAAGATATCTGATTGATATATTTTAGGAAGCAGGATTATATTCCATATCAATTAGCGATTATCTTGTAACTGTGTAGTATATAAACACAGGCATAGGGTTTACACTAAAAGTATTATCATTATCGAAGTTATTATTCTATATAACCCTAGCAGCTCTCGTGATATTTGTTCATCACTGAGAGGTAACAGTTTCATATTGTAACATAGTTTATTGTTTCAATATAGTTTGTTTTCTGTTACTCAAGTTCTTTAAGTTCGATTTGAGTGTACTATACACTGTATTCACCCCCTCTACAGTGTGTGTGTGACCTAACACATATGTTTCCACTACCACCTGATTCAGCTAATTTTGATCTTTTATCTACATCAGTTGATCTCTCATCTATTTCCAACACTACTAGTGATAATCCAGATTCTAGTAGTTATGCACCTTCTACTTTATCCCCTGTATCTACTGATACCAATCCCTCTATTATACCCATTATACATGTTGCTTCTAGACTTTTTAGACACATTCTTACTTGTAAAATATTCAGATTATACCAATCTCCCATCAATTTTTAACAAATCTACTAGCAATGTTGTCTTTTCTGTTGACCAACACATAATAGACTTCATTAACCAATTTTCTTCTGAATATAATCATTTTGTGGCCACCGCTGCCAAAATACCTGAGCCATATTCCTATAAGCAAGCTCTATCTTCTTCTGAATGGTGCACAACCATGAATGTTGAGCTTGCAGCCCTAAAAGCGAATAATACTTGACAAGTTGTTCTTTTACCGGTCAAACAGAAAGTTGTAGGGTGTAAGTGGCTTTATAAAGTCAAGTATCACTCTGATGGCACTGTGGAGAGATAGAAGGCTCGCTTAGTCGCCAAAGGTTTCACTCAAACTGAGGGCCTTGACTACTTCGAGATCTTCACAAGTTGTGCTTAATGCTTATCCTAATCTCATACTTGTTTGAAAGCTTCTCAAGTCCCTTTACGGGCTCAAGCAAGCTCCTAGGGATTGGTTCAAGAAATTTTCTACAACCCTTATTGCTTTTGGATTTTTTAAAACTCATAGTGACTATAGTTTATTTGTTCACTATATTGGATCTTCTCTTACTGTTCTTATTATATATGTCGATGATATGATGTTGGCTAGGAATGATACTGTTGTTCTTATTATGGTCAAGGCTTTTCTGACTACTCAGTTTAAAGTTAAGGATTTGGGATCTCCTAAATACTTTCTGGGGATTAAGCTGGCTAGGTCTCACTCTGGCATTTATCTGTATCAAAAGAAGTATACTTTAGGTCTTCTTAAGGATATGAACTTACTGAATTGTAATGTCTCTCACATTCCTTTCGAACAGAACCATGAGCTGTTGTCTGAACAAACAATGGCTGATATTGATGACATTTTATTGTATAGGAGGTTGGTTGGTCCTTTGATCTATTTGACCATCTCTCAACCTGACATATCTTATAGTGTTCAGACTTTAGCTCAATTCATGGCACACCCTAAGCCTATTTATCTTCAGGTCATGTTCAAACTACTCAGGTATTATAAACTCACATGTGGTTAGATTATTTTGCTATCGTCTCACAGCACTCTTACTCTTACAACTTACTTTGATGCTGATTGAGAGAGTTATCAGCTTACTAGACGGTCTTTTACTGGTTTCTGTGTTCAACTTGGCTCTTCTCTTATTTCTTGGAAAAGTAAGAAACAGACTATTGTGTCTCGTTCAACAGCTAAGGCAGAGTATAGGTCTATGGCTGACACTTCATATGAAATCACGTGGCTGCTAACCTTGTTTTCTGAGCTCCATCTTCCTATTCAGGGTCCAACAAGGTTGTTTTGTGATAATCAATCTGCCATTTATATTATATCTAATCACGTGTTTCATGAATGCACTAAACATATTGACACTGACTGTCATTATGTTCGGGAAAACTGCAGCAAGGGGTTATTGTCCCAGCTCATATTTCAACCAAACCTCAACCTGCAGATTTACTCACAAAGGCCTTGTATGCTACTCAACTTCATTTATGTTCTCCAAGTTAGGGGTTTGCAATTATTTTTCCACCCCTACCTTGAGGAGAGATGTTACAGACTGTATAGTTCTACAAACCCAAGACACCGCAACCCACAGCTATACAGAGTCAAACACAATTTGACCACAGAGGAAAAGGGCACCAAAAGTTGTTATGAGTTTGATAGAAATGTGAAATAGCAGGAGTCTATATAGGTATGAACAACAGAAACAAAAGAGAAGGTTTTAGAGTTATGAGAGTCATTGTACAGAAATTCATCTTCTTCATGAATACATTCTTAATTTCAGTATTTTTCAATCTATGATAATCTTTAAAGTTGCTTCTGCATCTCTTACTGATATACATTCATTAATTTGACACTTATGCAAAAAAATAGTTCAGTGAGCATTTACGCTTTGCTCCCGAATATTTAGGGAAAAGACAAGAAAAACGGATAGAAGAGAAGAGAGTAGGGGAAGAATATTGATTAGTAAATTTCCAAGAAGGCTTATCGAGATTGATCCAATTCTACATTTATGACAAACGAGTAGAAGTTTTGCATAGCTTGCGATGTTACACTGTTGACCAAAAGTCGATAGTCTTTTTTAAGTGTCTAGTAGGTAATGTGAGCATAATTGATAAGTGGATTTTATGCCTGAGTTGGTGTTTAGGACTCGAGTTGTTGGTATTTTGATGTGTTTTTGTGTTTTTGCATCTCAGGCATTAGTTGGAGGAAGAATGGAGATTTTATTGAATATATGTTGAAAAGAGTCAAGAATCTGAAGTCAAGGCCATTCCCAAATTGTAGAGGATTTTGAAAGCTTGTGGACTATTGGATCGTCGAAATCGGATTAATGGAACTCAATCTGCAATCAAAACAAGAAAAGGAGCCAAAATCCAGCAGCATGGCGCGCCCGCGCGCAAGGCGGGGAGGTCGCGCCAGACTTCCAGAAACAGCACGCGCCCGCGCTGGTATGCGGCGCGGCCGCGCTGGTCCGTTCAGCCAGAATCCTGATTCGAGTCCGTTTTGGAGATTTTGAAGCCCAGTTCGATCCTGAAGCTTATATATACCAATAAAAAGACGTTTTTAACAAGGAGACCCGGGAGAGCAATATGAAGACCTAGAGAACACAAGATGGCTATGAAGAAGAAGACTTTTTTTCTTTAATTTAGTTGATACTTCGTTGTTTGTTTTCGATTTATCTTTGAACCCTAATACTCTTATATTATTTTATATCATGCTTTCATTGGAACCCATGGTGACGATGAGTTCGGTTATGAACTAATCGTTATCGTGGGGTTGTAACGGACTTACTTATGGATTTCTATAGTTAATTGTTTTGATATCTTAGTGTGTTGATTCATATCCTAGTATTGGTTGTGCTTATTCGTCTTATGTGCGTAGCTAACATATAAGATAGCGTGTTAATCTTTATTGAAGCGACAGTGAATATAGAGGTTTAGAACTTGCCATGCTAGTATAGGTTCATGTATAATTATTATGCATGATTCGTGGGTAATTTTAACCATCTTACTTGCCCTATGTAATCACGATATATAACTTGCGCATTAAACCTTTATGTTGTCAAATTCTATAGACGTATAGGGTCTCAACATAATTGGTGTCTATTTAGCTTCTATCTCTTTTGTGGACGTCTGGTAGTAGGATATTCGTACAATAAAAGTTGGCTTTTACTAGTTTCTTGTTATCTGATTAGTTGTCATCACCATCACATGCTAAGGTTAAGAACAATGACTTTGAATGAAGTAGTAATTGAAAGAGATATGTCCTAAGTCCAATCATGTATGAGGATTTAGGAATAACTTTTATGTAATCTGTTTTGATTTCATTGATATTAATAAAAGACTTGTTTTGTTTTTATTGCGGGCTCTATCTATTTAAATGTTTAAATAAGATATACCACAGTTTAGAGTAAAGCTTTTTATGGATTGTGATGAGATCATAATAATGAGAACTAAAAGATGATAACTCTAAACTTAAATAGGTCCTGGTCGTAGGATTACTAACTGGTAATTAATAATCCGTAAAGATCGGTACATACTATGCTTGCTTCATTATGAAGGATGTCCGTTCTCATAGACATTTGTGTGGTGACACTATAGCTAGTATGTAGGTGATTATTATAGAATAAGTTCACTGAACATGACTCACACAGTTGAACAACTGATGGAGTTCACTCACGTGTCAGCAGTTGTTCACATAGTGATAGTTGTACAAGTATCCTTAGACTTGAGGTCATCATAGTCATCTTGTGTACACTGAACTATGCTTTGGTTTAGTTTTTAGTCTCAAGGGACAATTATAAGGGCTCTACTGGGTATAGGAATTTGTACACGAAGATAGTGTATGATCAATAAAGGATCTACCCCTTCCAGTGAAGGAAGAGAATGTTCAATGCTGATCCACTTATGTTAGTTCAGGAATCTCTGGCCAGAGTGAATGAAATTAGAAAGGAGTTTCTAATTTACATTAAATAGAACTAAGCATAGTGAATGGGAAAGCAAGTGATTAAATAAGATAGGCTTGACACAAGTTCCATGCCTTATATTTAATCGTGACATTGCATGGTAGAAGGAATTAATTGTACGGTAACTACTCACTGAATAGGTTGTTGGTATTCTAAGCAGTGAATTCGTATTATCCGGATAGTCGCGATATGCTGAGAAGTATCCCTCACAATGTAGAATAAATATGATTAATTAATTAATCATATTTAATGAATTAGAGAATTTATATAAATAATGATAAAATAGTTTTATTATTATTTATTTCTACTACCGGCTTAATATTGAACCTACAGGGTCACGCCATAAAAGAGAATGATTTAATGGTGGGGGAATTAATTAATAATGACTGATAATTTATTTATGAAATAAATAATTAATTGGCAAATTTAATAATTGATTAAATGAGATTTAATTGATTAAGAAAAGGTTCTTAATATTATTAATTAAGAATTTAATTTTTGGAAATTAAATCAAGAGAGAGAATTATTTCTAAAGTGTTTAGAAAAAGGATTAATAATTAAAAGGTGTTTTAATTATTATTATTAAGAATAATAAAGGGTTAATAATAATAATATTTTATGGAAAAAATTTCAGCTGAAAATTTTGCCTATAAATATACTATTATAAACCCTATTTTAACCTCAACCAAAAAAATTTACAAAACCCTAATTCTCTCCATCTCCACCTCCTTCATTACATCATTTTCTTGGTGGATACCGGTGGAGTGCTTCACACTTGAGGAGCAGCTGCTAAGGATCTCCGCTCGTGGTTCTTGGATCGCTATTAAAGACCTCCATCTTTCTATTAATGTAAAGCTTCTTAAGGTAAACATACTGAACTACGAATTAAATATTATTTTTCGCATGGATCCTGCGGAGGGTTTCGGTTTTTTTTTAAGATTTAAATTTACGTTTTCGTTGTGTTTATGTGCTAAAAACCCTTCAATGGCATCAGAGCTACTTGCGAAAAGTTTTTAATTCATTTATGTGTTTAACTATTTTCGATATATGAGCATGTACGTGATTCGCCATGATTTGATGTTGATATAATATGCTTATATATGTATGGTTTTGAATATATGATATTCATGTTAGTTGTATAATCATAAGATGATTATGTAATATGTATATATACTGATATATACATGATTTATGTTTGTTCTAATTATGAGAATCATATTAGATACGGATTCTGAATTGGCCGCTGCAGATTTGCTGAAATCTGGGTCTGGTGTCCGATTTACGCAAACGAATACCCTATTCCATAGGTAAACGAGCGTCTGAACAAAACTGATAGTGAAAGCTATCAACGACTCATCTGTAAGGCATTTGACGTCGTTTACTGCCCGTAAATAGTGATTCTTGTTTTTCTGATTTGATTCTGATTTTTCTGATTTTTGTCATATTTTCTTTTTATGATTAGATCATGGATAATATGATATGTTAAGATCAGATTATGTGTTTTAACATGCTTTTATGTGTTGTATGAGCATGGTGGATGGTTATGGCCTTTCGACCTTAGTGTAATGGTTTTGGTTTTAAATACGACTTGCATGTCGTTAATCTTTGTAATCATAAATCTCAAATGTAACTCGAGTTATTCTTGTAAGTTCATTAGATTAGTTTTACTTTCAATCATGTAATGTAATTGAAGACTCAAGAAGGCTATCCAATGGAGGTGATACAAAGAAGAAGACGAGGCATACAAGAAGTCTAAACAAAGAAGAAGACTTATGTAATAAGTAGTTGTATTTATTTCCATCACCATTTTATATTGACCTTGATCTTTATCATGAGCTTGATAAAGATCACATAGGATGGGGCCATAACCAAACACATTTACTTTATTGCACTTTACATTTACTTGTTTATTTAATTTTATATATGAGATATATGCCTATGTTTACCATGCGATGATAGATTTAGGTGAACTTAAATCAATATAAGGCATGCTCTAGAAAATCTAGAATAGGAATCGTTTCTTGCCTTAACAATAAATATTATGAATATGATCATGAGATTCTTGTGTTTATGAAACACATAATTGAATATGAATTTTCAATATTGAGAGAAAGGATGATTCTGTCAACAACATATTTCTATTTGTAAGAAAGGGTTATTAAGTGACGCCTCTTGACAATGCTCCACCCGATCTGGGAATCATCTGATTATCGATTATTGATTTGAAATATTTAATTTAAAAGGAAGCATCTCTTTATAATATGATTATGATTGTAACGTATTATAATCCCTCTAAAATTAAATAATATCAAGTAGTAATTGGCCAGTGACACAACGGGCTTGTGTCGGTCATAGCCTTCCAACATGGTAGAAAGTGGTTCTTATTTTTAAATCATTGTCGTTTCGTGCTACAACCGAGGGCTTTGATTTTGAAATAAGAAATACTTGTCTATTACATAAAGATGTGTACATTGAATTAGAATCTAAAGGTCGGTACGTGCTACAGCCGTGGGTCGTTGGAGACTGATTCAATTGTACGAAATGTTGGGTTAGACTTGACTTAGAATATTAAGTTTGTCGTGCCACAGCCGTGACTCAATTATTCAAGAGACTAAACTTATATTAGGGAATAACATAAGATGTAATTGACAAGAGTTGTCTGCCTATTGAACATCACATGACGTTTCGTGCCACAGCCGAGGTTGTGTGATGGAATGTAGGATCCCTGTTCCCACTAGCATTATGAATGCTTAATTTTCACTTAGGGGTTGAAAAAAATTAGATAAACTAGTGGGAGACACTTATGAATAAAGACCCGATTCATATAGTGTTTTGAAATGAAATTAAATATTTGCTAAGTGTTGTTATGTGTTTATCATTTACAGATTTACTATATTTGTCATGTCTTCTGCACTATCACTCCGGAGCATACTAGATGCTCACAAGTTGATTGGTCCTAATTTAGCTGTTTGTTTTCACTATAACAAGTTGGGGCACTGGAAGAGGAACTGCAAGGTTTACCTTGCAGAATTGAAAAAGAAGAAGGGTAGTAAGACTACCGCTTCTAATTCAGGCATGTTCATGATCGAAGTTAATATGTCACTAGGTCAAATTTCTACTTGGGTATTAGATAGCGCCTGTGGTTCTCATATTTACAATTCGTTGCAAGGACTAAAGGGAAGTAGGACTCTTGAAAAATATGAGGTCATTCTACGTATGGGCAATGGAGCAAGGGTTGCGGCCATATCTGTAGGATCATTTAGTTTACATATGCCTATGGGCAAGACTATTATTTTGAATTATTGTTATTACGTTCCCTCTATTGTGAGGAATATTGTTTCTATTCCTATGTTGGATGTGGATGGTTTTTCATTTTTTATTAAGAATAATGAATGTTCTATCCTTAGAGATAATGTTCTTTTTGGACGTGGCATTTTAAATAATGGTCTGTATGTATGTGACGTATAGCATGATTTACTTCAGATTGAACAAACTAATAAAAGAAAATGAGATGATGAAAATCTGACCTATTTATGGCACTGTAGGCTAGGTCATATTAGTGAAAATAGACTGCGGACATTGCATAAGGAAGGGTTACCTGACCTCATTGATTTTAAATCATATCCTACATGCGAGTCTTGCCTATTGGGTAAAATGACCAAATCTCCATTTAGTGGACATGGAGAGAGGGCTGTAGATTTGCTAGGATTGGTACACACAGATATATGTGGACCAATGTCTACGCAAGCCATGGGTGGATTTTCGTACTTCATTACTTTCATAGATGATAGATCTAGATTCGGATATGTGTATTTGATGAAACACAAGTCTGAAGCCTCTAAAAGTTCAAATAATATAAACATGAAGTGGAGAAACAAACCAAACACAGTATTATAACTCTTCGATCAGATCGAGGTGGTGAATACTTGAATGGAGAGTTTCTACATTATCTCAAAGAAAATGGTATAGTCTCCCAGTGGACTCCTCCATATACTCTACAGTTAAATGGGGTATCTGAAAGGAGAAATCGAACTTTGTTAGACATGGTTCGGTCCATGATGAGCTATGCGAATCTTCCAGTATTCCTATGGGGTTATGCATTGGAAACCTCAACATATTTACTGAATAAGGTGCCTTCCAAATCTGTTCCTCAAACACCATATGAGATATGGAAAGAAAGGAAACCGAGTCTTAAACACGTTAAGATTTGGGGATGTCCAGCTTATGTCAAGAAAGTTGACCCAGATAAGCTGGAATCTCGATCCGTAAAATGTAATTTTGTGGGATATCCTAAAGAGACTTTGGGGTATTACTTTTACACCGATCATCGGGTGTTTGTCTCCAGACATGCTACCTTCTTGGAAAAGTAGTTTATCCTTGAAGGAAATAGTGGGAGCAAAATTGAACTTGATGAAGTTCAAGAAGCACAAACTACTACGGATCAAGTGGAAACACCTGTTCAGACTGAACAACCTTCTGTGGAATAGCCCATTCATAGGACAGGGAGAGTGTCTCGCCAACCTGAGAGGTATTATGGCCTTGTCATTGAGAATGATAATGAGTTGTCAATCATTGATGATGACGACCCTATGACCTATAATGAGGCTATGAGTAGTGTTGACTCAGAGAAATGGCATAGTGCCATGAAATCCGAAATGGAATCTATGTATACCAACCAAGTATGGACTCTGGTTGAGGCGCCTGAAGGTGTTAAGCCTATTGAGTGCAAGTGGGTATACAAAAGAAAGATTGGAGCAGATGGCCAGGTGGAGACCTATAAGGCCAGGCTCGTGGCAAAAGGATTCAAACAAAGGCAAGGGATTGACTTTGATGAAACTTTTTCGCCTGTAGCCCTGTTAAAATCAATTCGGATTTTGCTTGCGATTGCTGCTTACTACGACTATGAGATCTAGCAAATGGACGTGAAAACGGCCTTCCTCAATGGGGAACTTGAGGAGGAAGTATATATGACACAGCCAGAGGGTTTTCTTTCCAAGGGAAATGAACACCTAGTGTGTAAGCTGCTGCGAACCATATATGGTTTAAGGCAAGCTTCTCGTAGATGGAACATCCGTTGTGATGAGACAATCAAAGAGTTTGGTTTTATCAAAAACAGAGATGAACCATATGTCTACAAGAAGGTTAGTGGGAGCGCGGTAACATTTCTTGTATTGTATGTGGATGACATACTTCTTATAGGAAATGATATACCGATGCTACAATCAGTCAAAGTATGGCTATCAAAGAACTTCACCATGAAGGACTTGGGAGAAGCATCCTACATTCTCGGTATGAAGATCTATAGAGATAGATCTAGGAGAATGATAGGTCTTACCCAGGGTACATACATCCAGAAAGTGCTTAAAAGGTTTAGCATGGAAAACTCCAAAAGAGGTCTCATACCGATGAGCCATGGAGTGTCCCATTCCGAAAAAATGTCTCCTAAGACACATGAGGAAAGAGAGCGTATGAGTAAGATTCCTTATGCTTCAGCAATAGGATCTATCATGTACGCGATGTTGTGTACAAGGCCTGATGTTGCTTATTCAATTAGTGTGATGAGCAGATATCAGTCCAATCCAGGTGAAGACCACTGGAAAGCAGTGAAAAACATCCTTAAGTACTTGCGAAGGACTCAGGACATTTTTCTTGTTTTTGGTGGTGAATCTGAGTTGAAAATAGAGGAGATGTCAACGTCGAGAGAGTTGACACACATAACAACGTAGCAGACCCACTCACAAAGCCACTTTCTCAAAGTCACTTTGATCGTCATAAAGACAAGATGGGTATTAAATACCAGAGTGATTGGCTTTAGTACAAGTGGGAGATTGAAAGAGATATGTCCTAAGTCCAATCATGTATGAGGATTTAGGAATAACTTTTATGTAATCTGTTTTGATTTCATTGATATTAATAAAAGACTTGTTTTGTTTTTATTGCGGGCTCTATCTATTTAAATGTTTAAATAAGATATACCACAGTTTAGAGTAAAGCTTTTTATGGATTGTGATGAGATCATAATAATGAGACCTAAAAGATGATAACTCTAAACTTAAATAGTTCCTGGTCGTAGGATTACTAACTGGTAATTAATAATCCGCAAAGATCGGTACATACTATGCTTGCTTCATTATGAAGGATGTCTGTTCTCATAGACATTTGTGTGGTGACACTATAGTTAGTATGTAGGTGCTTATTATAGAATAAGTTCACTGAACATGACTCACACAGTTAAACAACTGATGGAGTTCACTCACGTGTCAGTAGTTGTTCACATAGTGATAGTTGTACAAGTATCCTTAGACTTGAGGTCATCATAGTCATCTTGTGTATACTGAACTATACTTTGGTTTAGTTCTTAGTCTCAAGGCACAATTATAATGGCTCTACCGGGTATAGGAATTTGTACAAGTAGATAGTGTATGATCAATAAAGGATCTACCCCTTCCAGTGAAGGAAGAGAATGTTCAATGCTGATCCACTTATGTTAGTTCAGGAAACTCTGGTCAGAGTGAATGAAATTAGAAAGGAGTTTCTAATTTACATTAAATAGAACTAAGCATAGTGAATGGGAAAGCAAGTGATTAAATAAGATAGGCTTGACACAAGTTCCATGCCTTATATTTAATCGTGACATTGCAGGGTAGAAGGAATTAATTGTACGGTAACTACTCACTGAATAGGTTCTTGGTATTCTAAGCAGTGAATTCGTATTATCTGGATAGTCGCGATATGCTGAGAAGTATCCCTCACGATGTAGAATAAATATGATTAATTAATTAATCATATTTAATGAATTATAGAATTTATATAAATAATGATAAAATAGTTTTATTATTATTTATTTCTACTACGGGCTTAATATTGAACCTACAGGGTCACACCATAAAAGAGAATGATTTAATGGTGGAAGAATTAATTAATAATGGCTGATAATTATTTATTTCTGAAATAAATAGTTAATTGGCAAATTTAATAATTGATTAAATGAGATTTAATTGATTAAGAAAAGGTTCTTAATATTATTAATTAAGAATTTAACTTTTGGAAATTAAATCAAGAGAGAGAATTATTTCTAAAGTGTTTAGAAAAAGAATTAATAATTAAAAGGTGTTTTAATTATTAATGAGAATAATAAAGGGTTAATAATAATAATATTTTATGGGAAAATTTTCAGCTGAAAATTTTGCCTATAAATATACTATTATAAACCGTATTTTAACCTCAACCAAAAAGATTTACAAAACCCTAATTTTCTCCATCTCCTCCTCCTTCATTACATCGTTTTCTTGGTGGATACTGGTGGAGTGCTTCACACTTGAGGAGCAGCTGCTAAGGATCTCCGCTCGTGGTTCTTGGATCGCTATTAAAGACCTCCTTCTTTCCATTAATGTAAAGCTTCTTAAGGTAAACATACTGAACTAAGAATTAAATATTATTTTTCGCATGGATCCTACGGAGGGTTTCGGTTTTTTTTAAGATTTAAATTTACGTTTTCGTTGCGTTTATGTGCTAAAAACCCTTCAGTAATGAAGCTAAAATCCCATGTTTGTCTCATATAGTTAATTCAATCACTTTTATTCTTAGTTAATTGCATGTTAGTTTAATCTTAGTTATAAATATCTCAACTTGTTATTGTCTTCGCATTGAGCGATAGCCATACCATTGTTGCATAGGTGCATAATCTTAAGTTAACTAAAAAGAGTCTATGTGGGAATAAATCTGATTTATATCGTATACTACTTGTGAACGCGTATACTTGCGTGTAAATTTAGCGCGTGTTTTCATCCTAACAAGTTTTTGGCGCACTGTCGGGGACTCGGTGTTAATTTTTAGTTTATGTGCTTGACATCAGTGGTCGTTAAAGTTCATTGACTCGGATTTTTTTACTTTCACAGTTTACTTATTTATGTTTCGGGTACTCATTACAATGGGAGATCCAGCAGCACCAACGAAAGTGTTGATGGATTTTTCTCAACCCAAGATCAACGACATTCAATCTAGCATTGTCAGGCCAACAATCACAGCTAATACCTTTGAGATCAAACCTGAAATAATTCAGATGGTACAGAATTCAGTCCAGTTTGGGGGTTCATCAACGGAAGATCCAAATATGCACATTAGGGATTTCATCGAGATATGCGACACCTTCAAGTTCAACAATATTTCTGAATATGCTATAAAGCTAAGGCTTTTCCCATTCTCTCTGAGGGATAAAGCTAAGTGATGGTTACATTCTCTACCAGCAGGTTCTATCATTACTTGGGAGGATCTTTCTTAGAAGTTTCTTACTAAATTCTTCCCTATGATGAAGACAGCTGCACTCAGGATTGCTCTTACTCAATTTGCACATCAATCGGAAGAAACTCTATGTGAAGCTTGGGAGCGCTACAAGGAAATGCTTAGGAAGTGTCCTCATCATGGCATGCCTGATTGGATGATCATCAATTATTTTTATAATGGGTTGGGAGCACAGTCTAGACCCATGCTTGATGCAGCATCAGGTGGAGCATTATGGACAAAGAGCTATGAGGAAGCTTATGGTCTAATTGAACTGATGGCTGCTAATGAAAATCAGTATCCAACCCAGAGATTGCCACAGGGCAAGGTAGCAGGAGTTCTGGAAGTGGATACAACTACGGCTATCACTGCTCAACTAAAGGCATTGTCTATGAAGACTGATTCTCTGGATAACTCTGGTGTTGATCAGATAACGAGTATTTGTAAGTTGTGTGCATGTTATCATGCGACGGAACAATGCGCTATATCTAGTGAATCAGCTCAGTTTGTGAGCAACTTTCAGAGATCGCAGCAATCAGTTCCAGCCACTTATCATCCTGACAACTGGAATCATCCTAACTTCAGCTGGAGTAAAAATTAGAGTGTGATGCAACAGCCTTATCAGCAGTATGCAGCAAAGCAATTCAACCCTCCTGGTTTTCAATAACCACAATTTGCACCAAGACAACAACTCCATCTTCAACAACAAACTCATGGAGGTGCAAGTCTATCTTCGAATGAAAAATCTATATTGGAGGAATTGTGGCTTATGTGCAAAAACCAGGCTCTTATATGCCAAAGCCAGGTTGTTTCTAACAACACTCTGGAGAATCAAATAGGGGCAAATTGTTAACACCTTATTGAATCGACCACCTGGAACACTTCCTAGAGATATAGAAGCCAATCCAAGCAAGAGGGAAGTTGAAGAACATGTGAACGCTATCACCTTGAGGTCTGTAAAGGTCGTAAGCCCCTAAATTCAGCAAGACGAAGAGCCTGAAAAATCTCAAGTTTCAGAAAATGAAGTTGTGACTGAAGAAGAAGTGATGAAGGATGCCGAGGTGGAACCAAGGAAGAAAACTGTGAAACACACTCCTCCTGAGGGTAATACAGGGGAGAAACAGTTCTATCATCCACCTCATTTTCCTAAGAAGCTGCAGAAGCAGAAGTTGGATAAGCAATTTGCTAAGTTTCTGGAGGTGTTCAAGAAACTTCATATCAGCATACCTTTCATTGAAGCTCTTGAACAGATGCCTAGCTATGCGAAGTTTATGAAAGGTATTCTCTCTTGGAAAGTAAAGCTCGATGACTTAGAGACCGTTGCTCTTACGGAGGAATGCAGTGCAGTGCTGCAACAGAAATTGTCTCTGAAGCTTAAGGATCCTGGAAGTTTCACTATTCCTTACATTATTGGAAACTTGACGTTTGACAAATTCTTATATGATTTGGGAGCTAACATCAATCTGATGCCCTTGTCTATCTTCAAGAAGCTTGGTCTACCTGATCCGAAACCGACATACATGCCATTGCAACTAGCTGATCGTTCCTCGCTTATCTACGAGGTATAGTGGAGGACGTCTTAGTCAAGGTGGAAAAACTCATCTTCCCTGCTGATTTTGTCATTCTGGATTTCGAGGAAAATAAAAAGATTCTCATAATCTGGGAAGACCATTCTTGGCTACAGGCAGAACTATGATCGATGTGCAAAAAGGAGATTTTACGATGAAGGTTCAAAATCAGAAGGTCACTTTTAATGTGTTCAAGGAAATAAAGTTACCCACGGATAAAGAGTAGTGCTTTAAAGTAGAGTAGGTCAACTCTGTCGTGAATTCGAAGCTTGAGCAATTTCCAAAGTAAGATACCTTAGAGAGATCCTTCATAGGGGAATCAGTTATTGAAGATGAAGAAGGAGCAGAACAACTACAAATTTTGAATGCACCTCCGTGGAAGAGGAAGTTGGATATGCCATTCGATTCTCTTGGGTTAGCAGAGCTAAAAATTTCTCAGGAGCGTCTCGAGCATTCTATTGAAGAAGCTCCCATATTTGAGCTCAACCCACTTCCAGATCATCTGAGTTATGCATTTTTAGGTGCACCCCCGGACAAGGGGTTGGATTATATCTATGATAATCTAAAGGGTGATTGGCCGGTTCCTCCCGTGCTTACAGAGGGTCCCTCGCGTGCACCACAGACAGTTGATAGGTTTGCTCTTGGTGATGCACAGTATTGAAGGTTGATTCGGCGTATTGAGGCCATGCATGACATCCACTGACGTTTTGCTAAAGATTTGACACTCGCTCTCGGTACTATTTTTTGAGACACTGGTGTCGAGGTTGATTGGCCACATGATCCTCCACCCGAAGAGAGTGATCCTCCCGTTAACTAGGTATTCCTGAATTCCTTATTATTACCTTCAATGAGGACATTGAAAATTTTAAGTTTGGGGGTGATAATGTAAGGATTAGTTTGTGTGTGTCCATATAGATTCATATAGATTCATGTTGCATGTTTAGTCTGATTGATAAGTTGATGTTACTCTGAGTGTGGTGATGACGAAAGAGGGTTGTTTAAGTTCTGATAAATTGATTTACAGGCCCAGAAAAAAATCATAAGTCTTATTGGATTGCTTTTGAGCTAGATCATGATCATATTTGTTTGTTTGTTGAGATTTAATCACTTGTTTATATCTAAAATTTTTGGTATTCTCTTAATGGCAAAAGAACACTGATTTTTAAACTGGAGAAAAACTTGAAATTCATTGCTAGTTATGAGTAAGGCTAGATGTCAAATGGCTAGTAGCCGGCTCATGATTTATGAGTAGTCTAGGGTTGAATGAGATGGAGCGAAATGCACTCATTCAGAAATTGTTGAAAAAAATGAAAAGGAAAAAGATTTGTGTTTATGCATAATTGATCAAGAGTGAGCTCTTAAATACTCGAGTTACTAAGTTTTAGGGGACTTTGTGCCTAGTGACCTAAGGCTTTTATAGTCTTGGATCCACTAACCTAACGCTCGCTACATTGTTATTATTGCATAAGTCTTTTGGGACCTCACTCATTGCACGGTCAAATAAGCATGTTGTTATATGTTCAATAATAGCTTGAATCCTTGTATAACTCTAGTAGAAATAAGGTGTTGAGATCATTATGCATTTGATGTCTATTCTAGTTATAAACTTGTGATTATTTTGATGAAAGATAAGTTATGGTTATTGATCTAGTATCGAGAGTATATCGGTTAAGCATCTCACACACGCACGTTTCCGGTTTGTGAGTTGGTTTGTGGGATTTATTCAAACTCTGTTTTAAGTCATTGCATTCTTAGAGGCATTGGCTTATTCAACTGGTTATGGTTATTCTAAGGGGATCGATTGCATTATCATTTAGTTGCATTCATGTAGTTGTATTCATGCATTAGGTTTGTTTTATATATTTGAGTCTGTTTATGATTGAGGACAAGCATCGATTCAAGTTTGGGGGTGTGATAAGTAGATTTTATATCAACTTAGAACGCTTCATTACAAGCTTAAGTTGGTGTTTAGTACTCGAGTTGTTGGTATTTTGATGTGTTTTTGTATTTTTGCATCTCAGGCACTAGTTCGAGGAAGAATGGAGATTTTATTGAATATATGCTGAAAAGAGTCAAGAATCTGAAGTTAAGGCCATTACCAAATTGTAGAGGACCTTGAGAGCTTTACGTGGACTATTGGATCGTCAAAATCGGAGAACGGAACTCAATCTACAGTTAAAACAAGAAAAGGATCCAAAATCCAGTAGCACGGCGTGCCCGCGCGCAAGGCGGGGTGGCCGCGCCAGACTTCCAGAAATAGCACGCCCGCGCTGGTATGCGGGGCGTCTGCGCTGGTCCGTTCATCCAGAATCCTGATTCGAGTCCGTTTTGGAGATTTTGAAGCCCAATTCGATCCTGAAGCTTATATATACCAATAGAAAGACGTTTTTAACAACAAGGAGACCAGGGAGAGCAATACGAAGACCTAGAGAGCACAAGATGGCTACGGAGAAGAAGACTTTTGTTTTCTTTAATTTAGTTGATACTTGGATGCTTGTTTTCAATTTTTCTTTGAACCCTAATACTCTTATATTGTTTTATATCATGCTTTCATTGGAACACATGGTGACGATGAGTTCGGTTATGAACTAATCATTATTTTGGGGGTTTAACGGATTTACTTATGGATGGTGACGATGAGTTCGGTTATGAACTAATCATTATTTTGGGGTTTTAACGGATTTACTTATGGATTTCTATAGTTAATTGTTTTGATATCTTAGTGTGTGGTGATTGATTGATATCCTAGTATTAGTTGTACTTATTCGTCTTATTTGCGTAGCTAACATATAGGATAGTGTGTTAATCTCTATTGAAGCAACAGTGAATATAGAGGTTTAGAACTTGCCATGCTAGCATAAGTTCATGTATAATTGTTATGATTGATTCATAGGTAATTTTAACCATCTTACTTGCCCTATATAGTCACGATAGATAACTTGCACATTAAACCTTTATGTTGTCAAATTCTATAGACATATAAGGTCTCAACATAATTGGTGTCTATTCAGCTTCTATCTCATTTGTGGATGTCTGGTAG
Organism: Apium graveolens; assembly: GCF_009905375.1. Classification (NCBI taxonomy): domain Eukaryota; kingdom Viridiplantae; phylum Streptophyta; class Magnoliopsida; order Apiales; family Apiaceae; genus Apium; species Apium graveolens. The sequence goes on from NC_133650.1 coordinate 62,941,922, forward strand.
TAGGTTATTCGTACAAAGAAAGTTGGTGTTTACTAGTTTCGTGTTATCTGATTAGTTGTCATCACCATCACATGCTAAGGTTAAGAACAATGACTTTGAATGAAGTAGTATTGAAATTAGAATTCCATGTTTGTCTCATATAGCTAATTCAATTCTTAGTTAATTGGATATTAGTTTAATCTTAGTTATAAACATATCAACTTGTTATTGTCTTAGCATTGAGCGATAGCCATACCATTGTTGCATAGGTGCATAATCCTAAGTTAACTAAAAAGAGTCTCTGAGGGAACAAATCTGATTTATATCTTATACTACTTGCGAACGCGTATACTTGCATGTAAATTTAGCACGTGGTTTCGTCCTAACAATAATCAATCCAAAATTAGCTAGTAATAGTTTAATCGTATATACTTTTGGTTATTTACATTGTTTTTTTGGTATATATTGATCAAATTGGTATCTATTGAAAGTAAGAACACAAAGTTATCTACGTCGAAATCTTGCTAGAATAGAAAATTTTATGTTTTCGAGAGGATGACTCATGAACTACAGTGCATGCTTGGTAGGGGATAAAATTAAGCACGTAACGGGGTAAAAGGTAGCGGGAAGGGGAGCAATCGTTAACGTCAAAACCTTAATTTCTGTGAGATTTGACAATGGGGTTTGTCATGACTGGGATTTTCGCAAATTATATTACGTAAATAAAATATAAATCGTGTGGTTTATGTGTAAAATATGTGAATTAATGAAGGAATTTTTTAAAACATACATTATTCTAGTTTAATGAGTCAGTATAAGGCTTGCATTATGATATATGATTAATTATCGAGTCAGAATGAATTCGGGCCGTCAGTTGGGATACGGCCCGTAAAATACGGTTATGCGAAAAGTGGATTTGATGATAATTATTGAAACGAGAAATTAAAGGAGTATGTAAAAATATGTAATATGAAGAATCCTATGTGTATATGTTATTATTTGGATTCGAGTATATGAAGCCATATCATTATCTGAATTAACGATTATTCGATAAATGTATAAATAATTATGAATAGAGTTTAAATGCAAAAATGTACAGATATGAGATCTGGTTGATTGCAATATGTAAACATATGTTATGTGACCCGTACGTGTTTAAATTTGTGATTGTGGAATTTTTAGCTATTTTTAAAGGATTTATTATGTGGAAAATAAGGGTCATTTGATCTTTAAATATTTTTATAAAATTATCAGAGTATTATCGAGTTATGAAACTTATTTCTTTATCTCTATAATAGTAATATGATGTTTTAAAAATAAGAGTTCAATTTATTTTAAGGCTTTGATATTTTAAAATGATTTTGTGAAAGTTATTTCAATTTTGCGCATTATCTTGCAAATTTCGCAGAAATTAAACCGTTTGCTCAAATATTATTTCAAAAATACCTAGAGGTAGACATTATCATAAACTTATTTTAAAAATGAGTTTCGTAATTAAATTCCATGTTTCCTGTCTATTAGATAATTTACAAATCGGTTCTTAGAATATTCAGAAATCAGAAAAATCAGAAAATAAAAAAAAGGCAAAGGACATTTCTTCCCCTGCCTTTTCCCATATAAAAGCAGACCCTCCCCGCCACCCATTTTTTTCCGGTGGCACCATCTCTCTCTCTCTCTCTTCACTTTTGTGGCGCCCTCCAAACCCGGGTCAGAAGTTTGGGGTCCACACACACACACCTTATTAATAACCTGCTTATAACAATAATAAAGATAATAATAATGATATACAGTGACCCTACTTACCGATTACCATGGACCGCAACAGGTTAAAGTATGCACACAAGCCAACCACACTTACTTATACTACAAACCATTCAAATCCCAACTATCCAAACTCAGAACTGAGTATTAAACATTATTACAAACTATTACAAACTTAAATTATTCCAAAAGAAGCCTACTAGCTCAACTCGATTAACCTGAACCCCTAGCTCTCGCGCTGGACTGGGGATCCTCGGTACCAACCGGTTCCTTCTTAACTGGAAAAGAACATAAACAACATCGCACAAATGAGCTAACTAGCTCAGCAAGTCACAATAACAAAACTGAGAATAATGATCATCAGGTAAATATGGTTATGATATCAAGTGAACAATGGATTATGATTTAGAATTGGATATTATATTTTCATTTTAAAAACCAAGGTTAGGCTGCTGATCAGTCACGCACTAACCCCGAGCAAAGCACACAGCACTGCTCTAACTACTGGATCCAAGGCACACATTGGCCTAACTTGACCATTATATGGTCTGACCACGAATCTGGTCCACAATTTTATAAAAATAATCCAATTCTACCATAATAGCAGAATAAGCAGTAATAAACAATAAACAGGATCATTAACAACATTGGATGTTCAATAATGAAAATGGTTTCAATCTACATAAAGATCAATATGGCATTTCCAAAGCTTGGCTGCTAGGTAGTGAAAGAATTGGATAACAAAAAGATCAATGTTTCAGGGTTTCAAGGATTTGGTCTTTCAAAGCATAAGATACTATGGTTTGAGTGTGTAAGCAATCTGGTTTAGTGTTTGATAATTAGTTTGTATGTATTTGTGGAGTAGTATCGTATATTTGAGGTTCGTATTTGGGGATACAACAATCAATGGTTTAGAAAGAATCAGGTTTACAACTCAAGATCAATAACTGGAATCAGGGTTTAGGGTTCAGTGCTTCAAAGCACTTGCAATATAAACAGGACTATCAATCACTATAATATCTCGAGAAAGTTCAGAACACTTGACTGGTACTAGCTTATTACACTGCACTTGCTCTCAATCACCACTGTCTTACTCCTTGACTATCTGTTTCCCTTTCCTATGTCTTGCCTCTTCTGCTCACATATCATAAGCATCTATCAATATTTAACTCATACGATTCGATTCAACACATACTTCTATCTACCCTTCGTTTCACCCAAATCCGATTGACGGATTGAAAGTTACGCAATAAATAAGTAAACATTGAATATATAGACCGACAGTTAACCAACAAGTCACATATAACACATAACACGTCACATAATCAATGGTATATCATTTATAAAGAAGTCTCGGGTCATAAATAGGCTTTCAGATATTTAAAATTATTTTTAAAATATTTTTCGGAATTAAAACAGATCGTTGAATCAATTTCGAAGTAGTAAACAGGGTTTGGTTGGCCAATTCTGGCTTCAAAACAATTTCATAATAATTATCGAGCCTTGAAAACGATTTAAAATAATATTTTAAAGCTCGAAACTATTTTTCGGAATTTTTAAATTATTTTAAAATAATTAAATCTAATTAAATAATCAATTAATAATTAATTAAATCAAGTAATCAATTAATTTTTGAATTAATTGACTAATTAATCAATTAAAAATTAACTGAAATTAATTAACTAATTAATTCAGATTTATTTTTGAATTAAATATAATTTTTGGAATTAAAATAATAATTTTTGGAATTTTCAGAAATTAAAATCGAATTTTTATAATTAAAATAAATAGAAAATATGATTTTAAATAATTTATAAACAGGAATCCAAAATATGCAAATTCTGGAAACCTGGGGGACTAAACTGTTTCTTCCCCAAAAGTCCAAGGGCCTGTTTGCAATTTTGCAAACCCCCGCCGTCGACTCGCCGGAGTGTGGCCGGCGAACACGATTTCGGCCACCTCAGGCCACCAAACTGTCCATAATTAATCTACACATTACCAGGAACTTATTTATGCAATCAAAACACATCAATCATCCCTGTCCTGGCCGGAAATTGGCCAAGAACATTGCTGGTTTTCGGCGAACATCGAAAATCTTCAAAACACAACTCCCTTCGATTCACTAATCCTCTGTTAACGAGCTATATACCAATCGATTGCAAATTTCATAAGGAACATAATCCACTATAAATTAACAGATAATAACCCTTAAATCAAAAAGCCCCAAAATTTTAATTGAAAACATTCATACGGGTTATAAACCCTAATTTTAAAATTCGAGAATTAAACTCACTTTTGAGCATGTTATTGAACTCCAAATCAGATGTATGACATATGAAAATTATCAGGAAAACAAGCTCTACAATATGCAAGCATCAAGCTCTACAATATGCAAGCATCAAATCATACAAACAATCATCCGAACAAAAATTCATATTTTTAATAAAATTAATTCGAAAATAAATAATTTTTCAGAAAATAAACCTTGATTTATGGAGTAATTTGGAACACAGAATTTGATAGAACACCTCAAGACCTTCGTTTTGAGTACTCGAGCTATTCAAACGGACTCCGGTAACACCTCCGATTGTTGGTTTGATTCTCAGAAAGGTTTATGAATTTAGGGTTTTTCTCTGGAAAATTATATATTAGCTGACTACAAATGATTTTGATACGAAATAAAATACGGTAAAAGGCTATTTATAATTACGGAAAATTAGTATCCCGTTGGATCATTCCGGATTAAAACGGTACGTTTATTTATAAAAACTGATCCAAACGGTATCGGTTTTCGGGACAATTATCCAAATCAGTACAATTTGTACTGCGATCTTGGTCTCAGCGCCTGGTTACACGTGCTACGAGGTGATAATTGGGATAGTTTAATAAAAAAGCTCTCGTTTATCGAAAATACAAGTTTTATTAATTTACCGAAACGATTATTGTATCGAAAATATTGCGTTGGGACCCGCGCAGGACAAACCGTACGCCGGATCGAAAAAGTCGAAATATGGAATATGCTCGGAATATTACAATTAGGTGAGGAAAGAGTTCTCGGAAGAGTTTCGGGTTCCAAAAACGTAACAACGGATGACGTCGGTTGGTTCCTGTTTTTATAAAATAGATTTTAAATACCCGGAAAGAGATTTTATAAATTTCATATGATCCTTATAAATTCATAAATCAATATAAAAATAATTAGGAAGATATGACAATTATCTATATTTTATTTTGGACATATAAAAATTAAAATACTTAATTAATAATATTTTTAAACATCCAAACACATTTAATACTTAACAAATAATTCACAGAATAGATACTGAACACATATATTAATTATTTATTAGCAAAAATAATTACACGATATATCCCGAATATTACAACTTTCACTCTTGTTTCCCATCTTTTTTTGAATATGAAACCACCTATGTGTTGGGATTTACTTTCTCTACATACATATATATATAGATGCACGCGTGTATCTCTGTGATTTTTCGAAACCCTTTCCCGGGTTCAATTCAGGTTTCCCGAATTCTTGACTAGGTTTGTTCATTTTGGTTGCAATTCGTGATGATCACTATGTTTATGTTATTATTCGATTGAATTGGAGAGGTTTCTTTGAAGGAAACCCCGATTGGGGCACCTCCGAGACCTTGCCGCTGCCGATAATGGCCTCTGGCGAGCCGGTGGTGTACCATGATGCTTGTCTGAGTCCTATAAATTACAATAAAGTTGAATTAACTTATGCATGTCAAGTTTATGTGAATTTTCGAGATAGTGGTTTCGAGTTTTTGGATTTATAGAATCGGTTATGTTAAATTATAATGTTTTAAGAGTTGATGATTCGAAGTATATGGTTTAATCGAATTGCATGTGAAGAAATTAATTTTTTTTAAAATTTCAGAATCGAACTATTCGATTTGAGCCTCGATTTTGGATTAATTGGATCGTGTAATGAATATATGATGTGTAACGATTTGATTAAGTGATCAGTTTCTTGAGACGTTGATGCATGTTAAAAATAATAAATTTTCAAGTTTATAAACCTGTTTTTCTTAAAAGTTGGTTTCGAATTAAAGATTCTGGAGTGGTATTTGTGTGGTAAATGATTGTGCGTTATTTGTTAGTGATTGATATATGTTTATGTGTTGTAATAGTTGGTATTGATTGTTGTTGATTGGGTTAATAAAAAAGATATTATATTTGCGAATAGGTCATGTCAAAATTCTGATAAGATTATTAAGGGTTAATCCTAGGTGTTGTAATAATGGTGTTATGCCGATTGTATGTTAATTGTGAGTAAGAGATGATTGTATAATTGAATATCGTATAAAAGGAAATAGTGTGATTCTCGTACTTGATTATTTGTTATATGAATACGAGTGTGTATATGATTTTTAATATGACCTTACGAGTTAGAATGAGTAGAACAAAAGTATAATGTATATACGAATGAATATAATTACGTGTTATATGATCAGTGTGGTCAGAGTATATATATATAAGGTATAAGTTGACTGTTTAATGCAAACGGGGTAGAAAAGTTAGAAGTTCAGAGAAACGTCGAGAGTTGATAAGGTCCCTAATTAGGTTTTATTGTTGTGTTGTATATTCAGAAAGCAAAGGCATTCGAATTAAGAAAGGAAAAGAAGTTCTAGATGGCGGTAACTAAACCCATATGAAAAAGGAAAGTTTTGTGAGGCAAGTAACTCTGCAATGGTCTTATAAATGTTAAATGAGAATGAAACGATAAGAGAAGTTGGTCATGGTATTAAATAATTGAAAAAAGATTATAATGATAGTATACTTGATTTTTGTTAATAAACCATGTTACTAGTTTCTTCCTTTGAGATACCCATAAATACCTGGTTCCATGTGTTTATCCAATTCTCACTTAAATATCTATATACCCCGTACTTCCTAATGATTCATGTTTCATTTGATACCTAAAGTTGACCTAGTTCCCCACGTTAACAATACACATGATTTGGGAACAACCTGCTTCGAAATTACTTTGTTTTACGTACATTGATAATACCTATACTTACCTTGATCACTCTCTAGTTTGCGTTCCTTGTCTTATATCCTTTTTACCCCATTTGAATTCTTGAAATGTAACTACGAATGATTTTTGACTTGTAAGAGTCCGAATGATTTTAAAGGATGGTAAATGTTAAAATGGAATTAAGTTTTAGAATAACAAGAGTTTTTCTATATAAAGATTTTCACTGATTTCCTAAAGATTGGATGTTGCGTAAGAGGCTAGCGAGGCTAGTCCAGCTAAATAAGAGGCTAGCTGTAATATCCGGGATATAACGTGTAATTATTTTTTATCAATAAATGATGATTGTGTGATTATTATGTGAATTTTGGTGAATTATCTGATGATTGATAATAATATTTAGATATTTATATGTGTAAGGATATGAGTATGTTAATTTTATTATGCCCAGAATAAAATATAGATTTGTGATATTTTTCTTGTAATTTTTGGATTGTTATATGATTTTAAAATGGTTTATGAATTTAATAATTATTTTCTGAATAATTACAAAACTATTTTATAAAACCGGGAATCGTCCAACTTCAACCATTTTTATATTTTTACAACCCAAAATTCTTCGGAAAACTCCTTCCTAACCTAATATGATCATTCTGAACATTTTCCGTGTTTCAACTTTTTCGATCCGGATTACGGTTTGGCCCGTACGCGTCCCAGCGTACAATTTTCGATATGATAATCATTTCGATAAATCAACAAAACCCGTATTCTCAAGAGACAGGATATTATTACATTATTTTCGTATAAAGTGTTTTATAAGAAGCCCGGTTTGGATAATTATCCAATATGGGTATCAAATCGGATCGTTTTTGTAGTTACTTAGCGGCTAAGTAACTTATTTTTCGATCCAATACGATCCAACACGTACCAATATTTCATAAATATAAATAGCTCTTTTCTTATTTCATTTTATTCTTATAATCATAATCAACCGGTAAAAACCGATAAAATATAGAGAAAACCCTAATTAATCGTCACGTTCATGAAAATCAAACGCACAAACGAAGGCGTTATCGAACTCCAATTCGAGCGTGCCATATATCAAATCGAACCTCTCGAAAAGTTCTTTCTGAATCAATCAACATTTTTAGTGCAAAAATCAAGGTGATTTCTTATTTATTTATTTTAATTCAAATTATTTAATAATTAAAATATGAATTTTTGTTCTTGATGTTATTTGTGTGATTTGATGCTTGAATCATGTAGATCTTTTCATCCTGGTCATTTTGGTATATTATATGACTAATTTGGAGTTCAATAACAAGTTCAAATTGATGTTTGATTCTCGTATTGTAAAAATTAGGGTTTATAACTTTGAATGTTCTTAATTGAAATTTAGGTGTTTCTTATTTAGGGGTTATTAGATGAAATTGATTGCATGATTAAATAGATCGTTTACCCACGAATCGAATGTTGTAATCGAAATTAACAACCGATACCTGGAGAGCCTTGATCGGAAAAAGAAGCACAACAGCGGCGGAAATTTTCCGTCGGGTTTTCCGGCCAATTTGTTGATTTATTTCACGATTTGACTGCATAATTAAGTTCCTGGAGGTATATACATGAATTCCTGTTGTTTTGGTTGAATTCTGGGCACAAACGAAGTTTCTCGGCGAGCTCGGGGTCGCCGTTAATGGTGACCGCAGACGTAGGTAACGGGGACGATGACGAAATTACTGAAATGCCCCTGCAGTTTTGCCAGATTTGCATTTCAGTCCCTGTTATTTAAAACTTTATAAATATTAGATTTCTATTTGTAAAACTTACAAAAATGATATTTTATTATTATTTTATTTTTAGAAAATTGTTTTTAATTCCAAAACTCTTTATTTTAATTCTGAAAATTATTTTAATTCGAAATTAAATCTAAATTATTTAATTAATTAATTTTATTTAATAACTAATTATTTAATTAATCAATTAGTTTAAATATTAATTGATTAATTAATTTAATTAGTTATTAATTAATTTTAATTGATTATTTAATTAGATTTAATTATTATTTTGATTTAAAAATTCTGAAAAATATTTTCGAGCTTTTAAATATTATTTTAAATTATTTTCAAGGCTCGATAATTATTATAAAATTATTTTAAAGTCAGATTCGGGTGTTCAAACTCTGTTATTTAATTATAAAATGATTCGGAGTCCCGTTTTAATTCCGAAAAATGTTCAAATATTCGCATTAAATACCTGGAAAATCATTTTAACCCCGAATCTTCTTTGAATAATTATTTGGATTAAATATCTTACGTGATATGTGCTATATGTGATCTGATTGATATATAATATGCCTCTATGTGCATTGTTTGACGGTTTTATTCATAACTTGCAATCCGTACGTCAGATTTGGGTAAAACGAAGTGTACATAGAAGCTTGTAATGTGTCGAATGAGATGAGAATTAGTATTGATGCATACATATAATGTTTAACAGAGGAAGCAAGATGTAAAGAGGAAAAACAAGTGGTCAGTGAGTGGGAACCAATTAAAAGTGCTAGTAAAGTAAGAACTGTGAGATTGAGATTTCTGGTAATAAGTTTGATGCTTACTTAATACCATTTAAGTTAGGAGAGTTTGATGTTATTTTAGGAATGGACTGGCTATCTAAACTTGATGTTCAGATAGACTGTCGTAATAAGAAAGTAAACTTGAAGATGTTAGACGAGAAAGTGGTGACGTTTAGAGGTCAGAGACAAGTGAAGAAGTTCTTGACGATGATTCAAGCCATAAAGTTACTACGACAAGGATGCGAGCATTTCATGGCTTATGTGATAGATAGAAGTCAGGAGCCAATAAAACTGGAAGACATTCCTGTGGTAAATGAATTTCAAGACGTGTTTCCAGACGAATTACCAGGACTTCCCCAGATAGAGAAATTGAGTTTACGATCGACTTAGCACCTGGAACGGAACAAGTATCTAAGGCCTCGTACAGAATGATGCCAGTTGAAATGAAGGAACTAGTAAAGCAATTACAAGAGCTGTTAGAAAAAGGAGTGATTTGACCTAGTGTGTCCCCATGAGGTGCACTGGTACTATTTGTTAAGAAGAAAGACGGAAGCATGAGATTATGCATCGACTATTGAGAACTTAATAAGCTTACGATCAAGAGCAGGTATCCACTACCCTGAATCGATGATTTGTTTGATCGGCTGAAAGGAGCCAAGTATTTCTCTAAGATTGATTTGAGATCTGAATATCACCAGTTAAAGATCAAACATGAAGATATACCAAAGATAGCTTTCAGAACAAGGTACGGTATTTATGAATTCTTAGTGATGTCTTTTGGATTGACCAATGCCCCGGCAGCATTTATGGACTTGATGAATAGAATTTTCAAGGAATATATGGACAAGTTTATAATTATATTTATCGATGATATTTTAATCTACTCAAAGTCAACTAAAGATCATGCGGAGCATCTAAGGATATCTTTGGAAATTTTAAGAAAGAAGAAGTTGTATGCCAAGTTTTCAAAGTGTGAGTTTTGGTTATAAGAAGTTCAATTCTTAGGACACGTAGTACGTAATGAAGAGATCAAAGTGGACCCAACAAAGATCGAAGATGTTATGAATTGGGAAAGGCCAAAAACACTAACAGAAGTGAGAAGTTTCTTGGGATTAGCGGGATATTATCGAAAATTTGTTCAAGATTTCTCGAAGATTGTGACACCTTTGACAAAGCTCACCAGGAAAAATGAGAAGTTTATATGGAATAAAAAGTGCGAAGAAAGTTTTCAAGAATTGAAGAAGAGATTGATCACGACACCTGTTTTGTCACTTCCAGATGATCAAGGAAATATCGTAATCTATAGTGATGCTTCTCATAAGGGATTAGGTTGTGTTTTGATGCAGCATGATAAAGTTATTGCATATGCGTCTAGACAACTGAAACCTCATGAGCAGAAGTATCATACTCATGATTTTGAAGTAGTAGCAATAGTATTTGCCTTAAAGATTTGGAGACATTATTTATATGGAGAAAAGTGTGAGATCTTTACGGACCATTAAAGTTTAAAGTACATATTTACGCAAAAGGAGCTTAACATGAGACAGAGAAGATGGTTGGAGTTGATCAAAGACTATGATTGCACGATTAACTATCATCCAGGAAAAGCGAATGTGGTGTCAAATACGTTTAGCAGAAAGGAAAGATTGAACGTGTTAACAGTACCTGGAGAGTTATACCAGGAATTTCGGAAATTGGAATTGGAAGTCAGAATTTATAAGCTTGATAAAGCAAAGATGTATAGTATGACCTTTCAGCCAGAATTGTTAGAAAAGATAAGAAAATGCCAAGAGGAAATAATGGACCAGGATATCAATCGGTTGGTAGGAGAAGAGTTATGCACTCAGAAGGATGATCAAGTTATTCTCAGATTTTATTCCAGAATTTGGATTCCACCAGTGACAGAATTGAAGAGTGAAATTCTACAAGAGGCTCACAACTCAAAGTATTCAATCCATCCAGGAAGTACCAAGATGTACAGAGATTTAAAAGAATATTATTGGTGGCCAGACATGAAAAGAGAAATTGCGGAATGGGTTAGCAAATGTTAAATGTGTCAGAGAGTTAAGGAAGAGCACCAGAGACCAAGTGGATTATTACAACCGTTGGAAATTTCAGAGTGGAAATGGGAGCACATTGCTATGGATTTTATAGTTGGCTTACCAATAACGAAAGCGAACCATGATGCTATTTGGGTTATAGTAGACAAACTAACCAAATCAGCTCATTTCTTGCCTATTAATGAAAGATTTTCACTGGATAAGTTGGTTCATATGTATTTGAAGGAAATAGTAGTCCGTCATGGAGTGCTTGTGTCTATTGTATCGGATCGAGATCCACGATTCAATTCAAGATTCTGGAGAAGTTTTCAAGAATGTTTGGGAACTAAATTAAACATGAGTACGGCTTATCATCCGCATACTAATGGCCAAAGCCAGAGAACAATGCAAACAATTGAAGACATGTTACGTGTTTGTGCCCTTGATTTCAAAGGAAATTGGGATAAACAGTTTCCCTTAGTGGAGTTTGCTTACAATAAAAGTTATCATGCCAGTATTAGAATGCCTCCCTACGAAGCTCTTTATGGACGCAAATGTCGATCACTAGTATATTGGGATGAAGTCGGAGAACGTAAGATACTTGGACCTGAATTGGTGCGATAGACAAAAGAAATTGTGGAAGTCATCCAGAAAAGGTTAATCGCAGCACAGGATTGTCAAAGGAAATATGCAGACCAGTCCAGAAAGGACATGGAATTCAAAGAAGGAGATCTAGTGTTACTGAAAGTATCACCATGGAAAGGATTATCGAGATTCGGAAAGAAAGGGAAGTTGAGTCCTAGATACGTTGAACCTTTTGAAATTTTGAAACATGTCGGCAAGGTAGCATACAAGTTGGCGTTACCCCCACACATGGAGCATATTCATAATTTTTTTCACGTATCGATGCTTAAAAGATATAATCCAGACTCTAGGCATGTAATTGAGTATGAGCCAATAGAACTTCAAGCAGATTTATCATATGTGGAAAATCCAATAGAGATTCTAGAAAAGAGAGAAAAGGTATTGAGAAATAAAGTTGTAAATTTAGTAAGAGTATTGTGGAGAAACCCAAAGGTTGATGAATCAACCTGAGAATTAAAAAGTGATATGTGAAAAAAGTACCCTCAATTGTTTACTTAGGAGTTCTGAGGACAGAATCCTTTTAAATGGGAAAGGATATAATATTCGGGATATAGAGTGTAATTATTTTCTTATCAATAAATGATTATTGTGTGATTATTATGTGAATTTTGTTGAATTATCTGATGATTGATAATAAAATTTGATGTTTCTATGTGATTGTTAGTCCCTAATAATGCAACAAGAATTACAGAAGGGGGTTGAATGGAATTCTTGAAACTTTTTCTGAATTATAAAATGTTCTAACTTACGATATATATATATATATATATATATATATATATATATATATATATATATATATATATATATATATATATATGACAGTGTTTTGATTTGCAAAGTACGGAATAACAAGTTAAATATGAATCAAAACACAAAGTAATAAAAATGCAAGTCTTTAAAACTTTATGGTGGATTTGAATGTATTCACCATATATATATATATATATCAAGGGAACTCTGTGAAGCTTGAATAGTTCACAGCTGCTTACAAATAAGAACAACTAAACTTACAGAGAAATGCTAAGGATACAGCTTGCAAATGTTTCTATGAGAGAATACTTGCTTAGTCTTCTTGTTGTTCTAACTGCTACTTTTGGTTTATATATCACCAAGATTATACAGTAATAAGACAAGACAATAAAACAAAAGCTATCAAGTCTAATACTATGCTACTTCATTACTCTATTCCAGGATCTTTAAATATCTTTATAATAGCATGGAAATGGCAATGCTTCTTTGTTCTCAAAAACCCAGTTGAATAGGCTTCCATATTCCTTTTACATACACTCAACGCATGTGACTGTGTTATCACTGTCAACAGATGTTTGAATTGATTATTCGTCGGGTACATGATCATCCGTCGGGTAGCTTTGTTGATCATCCGTTGGGTAGCTATTTGGCACTTGACTTCATTTCATTTATGCAGAATTACAAGACATCATCTATGTACAATTAATCAACCTATTCTGCATATCTAATTAAAGTCAACATGACTTATATGCTACTATAGAATCTAAACAAAGGTGTTTGCAGAAATGTGCTACATGACTTATTGTTACATAAGCTACTCACTCGATGGGTGTCAAATCATCATCCGTCGGGACTATATTGAGTCATCCGTCGGGACTATATTTGATTATCCGTCGAGTGCTACATATTTCACTAAGTTAAATCTACTAAGGTATTTTGTTAATAAAATCATCAAGTTCACAATAATCTACCCCAATTTAGGTCTACTAGAATTGTAGCCATAAATTAAGAGAAACTTGATGATAATAAAACACCCTAAAAATACAAATTTAAATGGAAGTAGATAAAACTGTAAAGTGCTGCAATTAACAAAATGTACAAAGATTTGCTCACAGTCATTTTCAAGGTGCTCCTCTAGCCTGAGCATATTAATCTATTTCCTTGAAGATCTGGATCTCTTTCCAAGCTTCCTGTTGTATTCTTCTATCTGATTTTGGAGCTGTATGTGGAATTCCAGTTCATCAGATTCTGAGAGATTTAGCATTTCTTGTATTTCCAAAAGAGTCTCATTGCTAGAGATGCTCAATTGGTCTTCTAATATGAAGAATCTTCTAACTCCTTTATCATCCATGAATTCCATTAACTAGTAGGGCCTTAGATGCACTCTACTCCCTGTGTAAGGAATAGTTAGAGTCTTTGGAAGTGCATCTTTGGCTCTAATACTCCTCAGTTCTTCAATCTTCTTTAGAACAAGTCTTCTAGTTGTCACATTGAATCCAAAGTTCTTCTTGAAGGATGAATAGACCTTTATCAGCACAAATTGGCTTTCTTGAAGGATCCTGTGAAGTGGCCACTGTATCTCTTTTCCTCCCATGTACTTGAATACTAACCTTTCAGGTAGATTCCTGTAAGCATCAATCCCTCTAACTTCTTCCAGTTCATCTAGATAGAGTTTTAAATCTGAGAATTCCTTGATGTCACAGATGTACATGATGTCTCCCTTGTTGACTTTGGTTTGAGCTTTGGTTAGGGACTTGGATCTGAGAGTTGAAGGATTCACTTTCTTGACTGCTCTAGTCTTTGTCTTCTTTGGCTTCATGAAGTGAGGTAGATTGAGTTCAGGTATTGGTAGACTATCCCAGTCTTTTGGTTCATCCTTAAGAATGATAGGTTCACCATGGAAATTCTTGGATGGATCTATCTTGAATTCTTCATGTGCCACAGAGGGCATGGATGTTTGAGTTGTTATAGAAATAAACTCTTTGGGAAAGTACCCTTCCATCTCCTTATCACTGAAATCCAATTTTCTCTTGATTCTTTGCTTGTACCTTGGCTTCTTTGTCTGTGGAGGTTCATTTTACATTACCTGATCTTGAGATTCAACAATTTTAGATGGTTGTGCAGAAATTTTTCGTGTGGGTTTCACAGCTTGCAACTTGGACAAGATAGCAGCTTGCTCCTTCTTTTGTTTAACTTTTTAGCATCTAGAGCAGCTTGCTTCTTTTCTTGCTTCAATCTTGCCTTTTCTTCTCTCTTTGCTTCAGCAAATTGAGGGTGTCTAGCCACCACACAAATTTCCTTACCATTCTTGAAAACTTTAGCAATTCTTCTTTTCAATGCTGAATCAGCTGGATCCTTGTAGAATGCTATAGACCTGGCCAACAGCTTCTTTTCATCAGGCTTTGGTGTCTCATACACTGTGTCCAAGGGGTTCTTTAGTGAAGATTTTGGATAGTTCACCTTTGGCTTCAAAATTAGCTTAGCCTTTGGAGATTTGATGCAGGATGGCTGTCCTTTATCCAGATTATTCATGCTCATTTCATTCACAGAGATTTTCCTGACTTGAGAGTGATGAATGGCTGATTTTTCTGGCTTCTTTACTAACCCAAACCTCTTTTGTATGTCCTCATCAATTTTCTCCCAGTTGATTGGGCTCAACTGTTTCTTTTCAACTGCTCTCAATGTGGCTGCTGCTTCATTAATCAGATCAATGATGTCCTTAGTTGGTGGCTTAGTGAAAGCAATTGTGGGCACAATTACTTTTCTAACTTGAATGTTAAGCTTCTTCTCCCCCTCACTTGAGCCTTTCTCCCCCTTTTTGTTATCATCAAGTTGTGTGGGAGGGAGTTGAGCAGCCACCAACTGTTGAAGAAGTACAGTCTAAGCTTTTTGATTGGTGAGTATCTTGGCCATTGACTTCTCTACAGCAGACAGTCTTGAGTCCATGGCCTCAACTTTCCTATTGAGATCAGCCTCCTTCCTTAGCTTTTGAGCAATTTCAGTCATGGTGATTGCAGGGAGTCTAGCATCCATCATTTCTATAACATCTTTCTTAACTTCAGAAATTTCCTGTTTTATTGCATCCACACTCTGACTGTGTTGAAGGGGTTGAATTTTATGCAGCTGGAGTGCTTCAAGATATGTTGTGAGTAGCTTCTTTGTGCTAGCATTGGAAGATGCCTGAATGGCTGCTTGGGTGTCATAAATTAGCTTGAATAATTTGATTGGAGATGTGAGTAGGAACATTCTTTTATAAGCATCCAGGCAGGAACGGCTGCATCTCCCCCTATGTCCATGCTGTCTTCCTCATCATCCCCATCAGCATCCCCAAAAGAAGCTTCATCCAGTTCAAAATCACTGCCAATATTGGAAGGCATAGCAGTGATTACATCATTTGCTCTTTGTAAAGATTGTGTAGTATGCAACAAGTTCAGCAATCTTTCAGCCTCCTCATTGCCCTGTACATCTAGAGTTTGGTAATCTGTCACAGGGTGAGTAAATGTCTCAGCATCCAGGGAAATGGAATTTATAACAGCTTGATATTCTTGCTGATATAGCCTTTCCCGTTCTGCATCATTGACATTCATTGACTCACTTGCAATGGTTTCCCTCCTTATTACTCCTGTACCTGCATTTCTCTCTTGATCTCTCTTTTGTTGCATCAAGGTCTCACCTTGGCTCCCCACCCTCACACCCTCACCTTCACCATCTAAGGTGGGACTCCTCACACTCACTTTTACCAATCCTGGAGAATTGGATTGCATTTGTTCACTCTTTTCCTCTCATTTTTCCTGGGAGCAAGCCAGACTCTCACTCATTTCACTCCCTTCCCTCAATCCTAGGAGTGATTGCACTACCACTAAGTCTTCTGCACTTGTAATAATTGAAGAAATTTGAAGCTGTGCAGAGACACTCGACAGATAAGGGATATCCGTCGGGTTAGCAGTTTGACTATCTGACGGATAACTGCTGTTAAGCTTATCCATCGGGATACAATCACTACTCGACGGATGAACAATATCCATCGAGTGAGTAGAAATGAATGAGTTTGGAGTAGAAACTATTGTGGACTCTGTGTAGATTGATGAGAATTTTGGCATATATGTCTCAACAGTTTCAGAAAGAAATGGCAAGTGAGCCAACAAATTATCTAGAAGATGATGCTCACTTGCTTGGATTTTTGGCTTCTCCAAGAGATTTAAAGATGGAGAATTTGGAAGTGTTGTGTTTATCATGTCAACATCCAAAGAGTGTGTGGGAGAGTTTGGTGTTTCAGGGGCTTCAATTGTTAGAGATTTTGGTTGTGACTCCACATTTATTAGAGCTACATCAACCTGACTTTGAGAAGGTGCAGTGACTGTGTCTTTAGCACCAGTTTACACAGTGCGTGAACCCTGTGCATCCCCAATGGTCTTTGATTTCTTCTTTCTAATGTAAATTTGGGGTGAGCTTGTGTCCCTTACCCTTTTGGCCTGTGCTCATGGCTGAGAGCTTTGTTTAATAGTCACATCCTTTTGGGAGGTTGCAACTAGTAATGAGCTTATATCCTTATTAAGCACTGCAGTTTGTTGGGAAACTGCAGTGTGGCTAGGCTAAGAAACACTCACCTCTCCAACCTTATCCTTAGGGTTTCTTTGATTTTCACCTTGTCCCTCACCTTTCTTACCCACCTTCACACTCCCCTCTTTTGGTTTGGTGGATTTTACAACTGGCATCTTTTGAGAGACACCAGAGGGGTTTTCTTTGATTTTGTTTTTGAAATTTTAGGTTTGGCAGCTTGGGTAGGAAACTGTTGGGTCAATGACACAGTTTCCATAGCTACACTAGAATGCAAAGAAGTTTGTGAGGCTGGAAGAGTAGAGATAGTTGAACTTATCTCACTTACCTGATGTGCCTCTATAACTGGAAAGTAGAAGAGTGGCACCTCTTTGTGATGGTTTGCCCTGTTCAAATCTGCAATGATTCTCCTTTCTTGAACCCAACAATCTAATTTAGTGGTTGGGTTCTCTAGCACAATATTCTCGGAGAGGTGGTTAGCAAGCATCATTAAAAATCTAGCATAGTAAACATTTTTACCCTTCTTATTTAACTCCCCTAACTTAAATCCCAACTCAAATATGACAAGATCACTAAAGTTGTAAAATTTATCAGTTACTAGCATGTAAAGCATGTTGAGCATAGAGATATTGACTGAATCAAAATTGCTAATTTTACCAGAAAATACCTTAGTAACTACATCACATACATAGCTCCATTCTTTCCTAAGACCTAGCCTCCTAATTTCACTTAATTTAGAAGTAAAGTTCATAGCCCATGGAATTAAGCATATTAACAATGTCAGTGTCTGTGTGTGGAGAAGTTACAGTGTCATCAGGAATTTTGAAACATGTTAACACAGAATTCCTTACCTTTAATAGTGAAAGTGACAGTCTTATCAGTTGAGTTGTATATTGCAGTCATCCAAATTTCTTCAACAACCTCACAGTAAATGGTGGGTGATTCCAGCATGGCATAGTTGAGTTTGCAGTTCTTCACAAAATCCATCATGTTGTGGTAGTCCCCACACTGCTGAATCCCCTTGTTCACTAAAGTTCTGAAGTTGTTCTTCTCGTAGATAAATCCAGTTTGAGACATGATCTTTACGACTGGTGCCATTGTTAGAGAGTAAAAACTTGCAGAGAGAGAGTAAGTGCTTTTGAGAAAGAGAGAAGTTAGAGCAGATGATTTGAGAATGATAAAAGAAAAGCAGTGAAAATGAATTATGCTTTTATACTCTCCCAAAAATAACTGTCAAAATTAATAAAGTAAAATAAAGTAACCAATAAGAATTGCCCAAAATAGTCGTTTAAAAAATAAATTGTAAAAATTCCATCAATTATCCGTCGTGTTATGCTTACAAACTGTAAGTATACTCGATGGATAATGTTCAGGATATTAACGGCTAGGATTCAGACAATTTGATGGATGAGAATAAATAGTCATCCATCGAATTATAAAATATTCCAAAAAAATAATTGATTTTATTAACAAAATGTATACCGACGGATGATCAAACTCGATGAATAATGATCATTCGTCGAGATGTAAATTTTGACTTAGCCAAAATTTCATTCAAGACTGAAAAACCAATTAAATTTCTGGCTGCATTACAATTTGCAAATTATCTATAAAGATTCAAGAGTAATTTAGCATACCTAACTCACTTACCAACCTTGAAAAGGTGGATTCATCCAGTGGCTTGATAAATATATCTGCAAGCTGCTTTTCACTTGGAACAAAATGTAGTTCCACAGTACCATTCATTACATGTTCCCTTATGAAGTGGTACTTGATGTCTATATGCTTTGTTCTTGAATGTTGTACTGGATTTTCAGTGATGGCAATTACACTTGTGTTATCACAAAAAATAGGAATTCTTTCCACTTGCAGACCATAGTCTAGCAATTGGGTTCTCATCCACAAAATATGTGTACAGCAACTGCCAGCAACAATGTACTCAGCTTCAGCTATAGAAGTAGAAACTGAATTTTGCTTTTTAGTGAACCAGGATACAAGCTTGTTTCCTAGAAATTGACAGGTTCCTGTTGTACTTTTTCTATCAATTCTACAACCTACATAATCTACATTTGAATAACCAGTTAGATCAAAACTAGAATCTCTAGGGTACCAAATGCCAAGTTTTGGTGTTCCCTTGAGATATCTGAAAATTCTCTTAATAGCTACTAAGTGAGATTCTCTAGGATCAGCCTGAAATCTAGTACACAGACATGTAGCAAACATTATATATGGCCTATAAGCTGTTAAGTACAGAAGTGAGCCAACCATGCCCCTATAACTTGAAATATCCACAGACTTTTCAGTAGTGTTTAATTCAAGCTTAGTTGCAGTGGCCATGGGAGTTTTTGCAGATGTGCAATCCATTAGATCAAATTCTTTAAAAGATCATACATATATTTAGTTTGACTAATAAATATTCCATCACTAACTTGCAAACCAAGAAAGTAAGTTAGTTCTCCCATCATGCTCATTTCATACTTACTTTGCATCAATTTGGCAAACTTTTTGCAAAGTTTCTCATCTGTAGATCCAAAAATAATGTCATCTACATAAATTTGAAAAAGTATACTAGAGCCATTAACATTTCTAAAGAATAAGGTTTTGTCAACAGTACCTCTTGTGAAATGATTCTCTAAAAGGAACTTTGACAAAGTGTCATACCAGGCTCTAGGTGCTTGCTTCAGTCCATAAAGTGCTTTCAAAAAATAGTAAACATATTCTGGAAAATTTGGATCTTCAAAACCAGGAGGCTAATTTACATAGACTTCCTCCTCCAAATCTCAATTCAGAAAGGCACTTTTGACATTCATTTGATAGACCTTGAAATTGGAATTGGCTACATAGGCTAAGAAGATTCTGATGGCTTCAAGTCTTGCAACAGGAGCAAATGTTTCATCAAAATCTATTCCTTCTTGTTGACAATAGCCCTTAGCAACCAATCTAGCTTTGTTTCTGATTACTATGCCATTTTCATCCATCTTGTTTTTGAATATCCATTTGGTGTCTATTGGATTCTTTCCTTTAGGCCTGGGTACCAACTTCCATACCTTATTCCTTTCAAATTGGTTAAGCTCCTCCTGCATAGCTAAAATCCAATCAGGATCCAACAAATCTTCTTCTACCTTCTTTGGTTCTTCCTTAGATAGGAAACTACTATATAGACATTCTTCCTGAGTTGCTCTCCTTGTTTGAACTCTAGAAGATACATCACCAATGATGAGCTCAAAGGGGTGATCCTTTGTCCATTTCCTTTGTTGAGGTAGATTAGCTCTAGATGAAGAGGCCTCATTTTTGTCTTGATGTGTGATTGAGTTTTGATTATTAGAAACTCCCCCTAAGTTAATGGATCTTTAATTTGAGAAAGGGGAACTTTCCGTAAGTGATCTATTCTGACTTCCAGCTTCTTTTGATGACCCGACGGATGGTGAATTTTGAGTACCGACACATGAAGCTGGTTGTCTCCCGACGGATAAAGCAGATTGTCTCCCGACAGATGAAGCATTTTACAACTCGACAGATGTTGAATTTTATGCTTCATTGGTAGTGGATTTTTCTGCATTATCCTTTGATACTGTTTCTTGATCACTGTTATCACTAACCATCTCCACATTGTCAAATTTGAGGCTCTCATGGTAATCTCCATCTTGCAGTCCTTCAATTTTTTTATCATCAAACACAACATGTATTGATTCCACAACAATGTTGGTTCTCAGATTGTAGACTTTGTATGCTTTACCAACAGCATATCCAACAAAAATTCATTCATCTGCTTTAGCATCAAACTTCCCATTCTGATCAGTTTGATATCTCAAGATATAACATTTGCAGCCAAAGACATGAAGAAAATTTAGAGTTGGCTTCTTGTTCTTGAAAAATTGATAGGGAGTCATGCATTTTGCTTGATTAACCAGAGAAATATTCTGAGTGTAGCATGCAGTATTTACAGCTTCAGCCCAGAAATATGTTGGTAACTTTGATTCTTCAAGCATTGTCCTTGCAGCTTCAATAAGTGATCTATTCTTTCTTTCCACTACTCCATTTTGTTGTGGAGTTCTTGCTGCTGAAAACTCATGCAAAATCCCATTTTCTTCATAAAATGCTCTCATGACAGAATTCTTGAACTCAGTTCCATTGTCACTCCTGATTCTTCTAACTTTGAAATCAGGATGATTGTTGACTTGCCTTATGTGATTGATGATGATTTCACTAGCCTCATCTTTGGACATAAGGAAATATGTCCAAGAGAACTTTGAGAAATCATCTACAATTACTAGGCAAAATCTTTTCCTTGAGATGGACAACACATTGACTGGTCCAAACAAATCCATGTGTAGCAGTTGTAAAGGTTCTTCAATTGTTGAATCAAGCTTCTTTCTGAATGATGCTTTAATTTGCTTTCCCATTTGGAAAGCATCACACAGTCCATCCTTAGAAAACTCCACTTGAGGAATGCCTCTAACCATTTCTTTCTTTACAAGTTCATTCATGGTCTTGAAGTTTAGATGGGATAGCTTCTTGTGCCAAAGCCAACTTTCATCTTGACTTGCTTTACTGAAAAGACAAGTAACAGATTTTCCATTTGATGAGTTAAAGTCAGCTAGGTACACATTTTCTTTTCTCACTCCAGTGAGAACCACTTTGTTGCTCCTCTTGTTTGTCACAACACAGGCTTCTGAGTTGAAGGTTACTGAATTGCCTTTATTACACAGTTGGCTGATACTCAACAAATTATGCTTGAGACCATCCACTAAGGCAACCTCCTCAATGATGACATTGTCTTTTGAAATCAAGCCATATCCCATAGTATAACCCTTGCTGTCATCTCCAAAAGTAATACTTGGGCCAGCTCTCTCCTTGAACTCTGTGAGCAGGGTAGAATCACCAGTCATGTGTCTAGAACAACCACTATCCAAGTACCATAGATTCTTTCTATTTCTCTGCACATATTAAAATCAAATAAAGTTGATTTTGGTACCCAAGTTTCCTTGGGTCCTGCCTTGTTAGCTTTCTTTTTCTGTTTCTTAGGTTTGATCTCACTTGACTTGGGGATATCAGATTCATCCTTAGTCATTTGAGTTGGACCTTTGAAACCATTCATTACAACGGAATTATCATGCACATTTTGATTAACAGGAAATGGCATGCTATTAGTAAACATGTTATTCCAATAGGGCATGCTAAATGACATTTGAGGCATACTAAATGCAG
This sequence comes from Apium graveolens, assembly GCF_009905375.1. Lineage (NCBI taxonomy): Eukaryota > Viridiplantae > Streptophyta > Magnoliopsida > Apiales > Apiaceae > Apium > Apium graveolens. The sequence continues at coordinate 62,964,438 of NC_133650.1, forward strand.
CATAATAAGGATTAGGTGTAAATGGCATATTAGCAAATTGTGCATTCATATTCTGTGTAGACATAGCATTCATAGGCATAGAAGGCATGGCATTCATGTTGGTAAAAGGAGGTGGCACAAATATGGAAGTAGGCATGGCAGTTTTGCAATTAACAGACAGATGATTTATACTACCACATTTAACACAGATTTTTCTTGGAGCATACTTACCAGGTGTGTAGTTGTTATGTTTGTTAATCCCCACTTTACCATTTCTATTGTTTTTCTTTTTAGCCTCTATTTTGACCTCAATCTTTTCTAGTCTGTCATTCAATTGCTTGATAGAAAGATGTCCAACATTCACTTTCTTCTCCTTCCTCACTTGACTAGATTCTCCTGAAATGAAGTTTTTGGAAACTGATCCATATTTTTCATTCAACTTGGCAAGTTTGGCTTTACTCACAGGTTTTCTTACAGCCGATGGATGAGGATTTATGTCACTCGACGGATAATCCTTTTGGTTATCCGACGGATGACTCTCATCATTCGCCGAGTCCACATCTATTAGCAGTCCTTCAACCAAATTGGATTCCAGTTTCTCCTTGTTCTTCTTCCAGGCTGCATCACAAAAGGACTAAATACCTTGAACTTTGGTGATTTGAGCATGAACATCTCTAGATGTTTTCCATGCCTTAATCACCTCTTATTCTCGTTCAAGCTGCTTCTTCAAGATCTCTTCTTTCTTCAAGGACTCAGTTATCATCCTAAGCAATTTTACACTCAATTCTCAATTTTTCAAATTCAATAAACTGAGATTGTAGCATGTTATTCCTCTCACTTAAAAACAAATTATTTTCTTTGATTTTAGTATTTTCCTTAGTAAGAGACTTAAGTGTAACACGCAAATGATATAATTCTTTAGACATGTCATTTATTGCATCATTACACTCAGCTTTAGATAAATGTGCAAGGTTAGTGGTGATTACCTGATTACTTGAAGAATTTGTCTCTGTTTCATCAAACTTGGCCATTAGGGCTAGATTGACATAGCTGACATCCTCATCCTCATCCAGACCATCTACTGCCCAGTCATTTTCTTGTGTAATGAAAGCCCTTTCCTTTTGTTTGAGCAACTTAAAATATTTATGTTTATAATCCACAAGCTCAAACTTCTTTTTGCTAGAATCTGACTTTCTACACTCACTGGCAAAGTGCCCTGCCAAGCCATATTTGAAACATTTGAATTTTGATTTATCCACCATGTTTCTATTTGGCTTGGATGCTCCAAAGTTCTTCTTGAACTTGAGCTTGGAAAATCTTCTGGAAAGAAATACTAGATGTTCATCAATGTCATCCATATCATCTTGGCTCAAAGAATCTTTATTTTCTGCTACCAGCCCCTTACTCTTGTTTTCACAGACCTTTGAAGTAGACTCAACAGCTTATATCTTCATCTCCTTCTCTTTCTCTAACTCAGCAACCAGTGCAATGGACCCTCCTTTCTTTCTCCCTTTCCTCATTCTTTCATCTTGCTCTATTTCAAGATCATAAGTCTTTAGAATGCCATACAGTCTCTCTAGTGTAAACTCCTTGTATTCTTGTGAGTTTCTCAAGGAGACTGTCATTGGTTTCCATTCTTTTGGTAAGGATCTCAGAAATTTGAGGTTAGAATCTTTGGTTTGGTAGACTCTTCCATGCAGTTTTAGAGAATTTAGTAGCTTTTGAAATCTACTAAAGATATCAGTGAGAGTTTCACCTTCTTCAAAGTGGAAATGCTCATATTGTTGAATTAGTAGCTGCATCTTGTTTTCTCTAACTTGTTCAGTGCCATCACAGATAATCTGAATTGTATCCCAAACTTCATTGGCAGTTTTGCAATTGATGATGTTGTCAAACATGTCACCATCAACTCCATTAAACAGAATATTCATGGCCTTCTTGTACTTCCTGACTTGTTCAATATCAGGATCTGATCATTCATGCCTTGGCTTGGGAACTGATGGCTCATTTCCAGTTGCAGCTCTCATTGGTACATGAGGGCCTCTCTCTATGCAATCTACATAGGCCTCATCTTGAGAAAGTAAATGAAGATGCATCTTTACCTTCCAGTGATGGTAATTGTCTTTGTCCTGAAAAGGAATCTTGACTCCAACATCCTTCTGGTTCATCTTGATGTTTGTTGTGATCTTTAACCTCTTTGTTCCTTAAGAGCTTGCTCTGATACCAATTGTTAGTCCCTAACAATGCAACAAGAATTACAGAAGGGGGGTTGATGGAATTCTTGAAACTTTTTCTGAATTATAAAATGTTCTAACTTAAGATATATATATATATATATATATATATATTTATATATATGACAGTGTTTTGATTTGCAAAGTGCGGAATAACAAGCTAAATATGAATCAAAACACAAAGTAATAAAAACGCAAGTCTTTAAAACTTTCTGGTGGATTTGAATGTATCCACCATATATATATATATATATATATATATATATATATCAAGAGAACTCTGTGAAATTTGAATAGTTCACAGCTGCTTACAAATAAGAACAACTAAACTTACAGATAAATGATAAGGATACAGCTTACAAATGTTTCTCTGAGAGAATACTTGCTTAGTCTTCTTGTTGTTCTAATTGCTACTCTTGGTTTATATATCACCAAGATTACACAATAATAAGACAAGACAATAAAACAAAACCTATCAAGTCTAATACTATGCTACTTCATTACTCTGTTCCAGCATCTTTGAATATCTTCATAATAGCATGTAAATGGCAATGCTTCTTTGTTCTCAAAAACCGAGTTGAATAGGCTTCCACATTCCTTTTGCATACACTCGACGTATGTGACCGTGTTGTCACTGTGACGACTGAGAATTTTTCGACGTAATTAAGTCAATAAAGTATATTTTATGTGATGTGCTTCTAATAATGTGATTAAGTGTTGATTAATTGTCTTGGTTGTATATTAGAATATAGGAGTGTAAATAAAAAATGTTCCAATTTAAAGAGTCAGCATAGGAGTTAAGCTGTGTTGTCGGGCCGTCAGGTAGAACGAAACCCGTCCTAATAAGGAGTTAAAGAATATAAAATGTGAATTATATGTGATTGAGTGAAATGAATGTTTAAATAAAGTATTTCGTCCTAACTGACGTGTCGGTCGATAATGATAATGAGAAGCATAATCGAAACGCTGAGCGTCGGGCCGTCAGGCTAAACGTGACCCGGTACGCGTAAAAAGGATAAAAGATTAAAGAACGACAAATTCTCTGATTAGACCTGAGTTGTTATGTGACCGTATATGTGTGATTGCTTGTCTGTGTGCATGACTATGTGCTCTATGACATTTTTATGAATTTGAAGGAATTATTTGATTTAATTAAAGGTTTATTTAACCTTCATGCATTTTTATAAAATTATTTGAGTAAGATAAAAACATGGGATTTGTTTTGATATCTTCATAGTGGTCCTAGAGACTTTTTAAAAATAATGAATGGATTTATTTGGTGGTCATTGCATTTTAATTGATTTTTATGTGGAAAAATGTTATTATTAAGGCGAGCTTGCGAAATTCATATAAAATCAATCGTCCGCTCAAAAATCTATTATGAGTAATGGTTGAAAAGCTAATTTTGAGATCTACGTATTAAAATTTTCACTTGCAAAAAATTTTGACTTTCCGAGAGAGATATATTTTATATTTGATTTTATTACATTTGAGTAAAAAGAAAGAATTAATTAGGCATAAAAGGGATTTAGTAGATTACTAAAATGCCCTTGCCTTTGATAGTTTATAAACACCCCCCCTTTTTCTTTCTTTCTTTCCCGTGAGCACCTTTTCCTCCCTCTCCCTCATTTTCTTTTCTCTCTCACTCTCTCTCTCGAACACTCTCACTCTCTCTCTCGGCTCTCTCCATCTCTCTTCTCTCTCTCTTGCATGCAACACTCAAACCTCACTCAAACTCAAAGATATTGCTCTCTTTAGTCTCTATTTTCGGTATACATCTCAATTTCCATTTGTATGTAAGTGTTATGTAAGTGTTTTGATGTTGATCTCTATGGTTATGTTCAAGGAAATTGATTTCTTGATACAAAACTATAAGAGTGGATTCAAGTGGATTATGTGGTTTAAAACTCAAGAGGAGACCCGTTTCGGGCTCTCTTAAGTTCGACCACCACCGGCTATGATCCAAGGAGAGCCGGTGGAGTTTTTATGATATGATAATTTAATTTTTAAGCTTTGCATGTTTTGGTTTCTTGAAGGTTTGAAAAAGTGTTTTGTATTTTTAGAAACTCGAGTATATGATTGATAAATGGATTGCATTGATTGTTTTAAAAAGAGAAATTGGATGTGTGTAAATGAATTGTTGCTTAGAAAATCAAAAATTAAGGTTTGCATGTTGGGTTATAATTCGGCTTTGTGCTAATTAAAAAGGGGAATTGAATTTGATGACTTGATCTTAGCTTATTTAGTATATAAAGTAATTGCATGTTAGTTTTAAAGAAGATCAAGTTATGCATGTCAATGTTTAGTCCTTGAGTTGTGAATTTTGGATTTTGCCGAATAGAAAATGTGTTTAGAAGGGATTAATTTGATGATTAAGTGGATGCATGTTGATTGAATGAATTGATTAAAGTTGAAGTCACTAGGTAATGCTTGGTTTTGGTGTTTAATGAATTGAATGACTAAGTAAAGGTTTAAAACAAGTTGGGAATGTAATTTAAGACTTTGCATGTCAAAATTTATCCTTGCATGCATGATTATTTGAAAAACCCGAATGGGTCTTAGGCTTAAAAAGAGAATTAAGTTGATTTTTGCTAAATATCTTAGTGGCTAATGAGAACTTGATTGCATGACCATGATTGGGTGGTGTTTATGTTCGAATTTTTGATAATCAAAAGAAGGTGTGGATTTTCGATTCTTAATGTGATTATGATTCGGATTTTTGATTAAGAAGGATGAAGTTTAATTGCGTAAATGACTCTTGCGATTTATATTATTTGTGTTTGATTATATGAGATTGAAATTGAGTATACGTGGTTGTGTTTTATGTGTATGGCCGAATGGTATATAAGTAGAAAAGCGACTGATTTGATTTCCAATACCTTGCTAAGTGATTGCATGTTAAATCCTAGGAGATATGTGATTCATTTGTGTGATTGGTTGTTGTTATGGTTCGAATTAAGGAATAAAAGAAAAAGGGAATTAAATGGTTTGTTATTAAAGAACTATAAGTGACGGTTATGGTCGCAAAAGGTTTAGTTGTGAATAAATCATGTACTCGTAAGAGTTATATTGGTGTGATTTGAGAAATGGTTAAGGTCAAGCAAGTACGTGTCGATCGATAAGTATATATAAAGATATAAAGGTTAAGAGTAAAATATATATGACGTATGATGTGCTATGTGATTATATGTATAAGCTATATTCGTATACTCGAGTCAAGGATATAATTGAGTTATCGTATTGAGTGATCGTTCTGGGAACGAGAGTTGAGAAACTGATTAAGGTTTTGGTTTTTTATTGTAGATTCGGAGTGTGAGGGCATTCAGGCTAGGAAAGGAAAGGGTATACTAGGTGGCAGTAGTTCAACCTTCAGGATAGCAAATTCAGGCAAGTAACTCACATTACTTGTGAAAATGATTATAGAGAGGTTGATGTTCATACCATGTATAGTATGAAGTGCTAATTAATGAACCCTGTTAATGACTTGAGATATCCTGTTTTGATTCTGATATACTGTTATTGATAAGCTTACTGATTCAACCCTTTGATAACCTATCCTTTCTATTCAAGTTATTTATTAAGACATGAATTGTATTGAACCCTATAATTATCCTTGCGAACCCTGTTTAATGATACTTTATTTCTTGATCACCCTATTGGTCCCTAAACAGATGTTGATTCCTCTAACTTAAGTACCTTGTTATCCTTGATACCGAATCCTTAAGAATTGTTCCTTGCTTATCTTTGAATCACTCCCTGAACTTTGTTTTCTTAAAATTTGACTTAAGAATGAGTTTCGACTCGAAAGAGTCTGAATGATTTCATATTCTTGGTAATGATAAAATGGATTTTAGAAAACCTATTTGTTTTCTTCCAACTCAAGGTTTTCCAAACGAATTCTTGATGGATTGGATTAGGACGTAAGAGGCTAGTGGGACTAGTCCAGTCATGGTAAGAGGCTAGCGGGGCTAGTCTAACTTAAGGCTAAAATTATGCCGATTGGTACCTTAAAGACCGGATGGAGGTCGGTACGGGCTGATCACCCGTATTATAATGAAATGGAAAGATAAAGTGATCCAATCAAGGGTTCTAAATGATTATTAAAAAGGGAACTGAAACTTTCTGTTCAGTAAATTGATTCTTGAAAATGAAAATGGTTCATTATGTTAATGTGAAGCTTAAAGCTCGAGAACCCTGATTCTTAAATCTGGTTATCATATGATTGATTCCATATAATGAAATACTGTTGCTTTCCTCTTTTTGAAAGATCTATTCTGATCCTTTAATGATTTGTGATGAATGTCGGCTTTCGTCCTGCATTGACCGTGTTCCTTGAAAGCCCCACATTATCCTTCAAAACCTTTCCTTAACCCAAAAGCTGGAAATCTGCCACCTAGAACAAATAAAGTAGAATGCCCTGAGTTTGGTAAAGTATATTGTGGATTGATATCGTAGAACTGCTTTATAGTTACTTGCTGAGTTTTATACTCATATATTTTGTTTTAATCTAACCATGGCAATTAAGCAAGAAGATGGCCAGGCTTAGGCGCACTGCTCGTAAGAGCGTACCTGGTGGTCCCTATCGTGTTGAGGGCTTCCGGTTGCCAGAGCAGGTAGTGGTATTTTTGAGTGAGCACGCGCCTAGAGGGAAATCTGTAAAGATACAATGGGTTATCTATCGGTTTCCAGCCGGAATCGATATTGTCTATTTAATAATATTTTGGGGTTGTAAGTTATATTTTATGATTGGTAGTTGTAATCTTGTCTCATACTTTATCCTGCTGATCCTGTTAGTAGTTAATTGGGGTTTATGCTTATTTAATTATTAGATTAAAGGTGTGTGAGTCCTCATTTCCTAACCCGGAGATTGAGGACGTCACAGTCACTTTCAATAGATGTTTGAATTGATTATTCGTCGGGTACATGATCATCCGTCGGGTTGCCTTGTTGATCATCCGTCGAGTAGCATTGTTGATTATCCGTCGGGTAGCTTTGTTGATCATCCGTCGGGTAGCTATTTGGCACTTGACTTCATTTCATTTATGCAGAATTACAAGACATCATCTATGTACAATTAATCAACCTATTCTGCATATCTAACTAAAGTCAACATGACTTATATGCTACTATAGAATCTAAACAAAGGTGTTTGCAGAAATGTGCTACATGACTTATTGTTACATAAGCTACTCACTCGATGGATGTCAAATCATCATCTGTCGGGACTATATTTGATTATCCGTCGAGTGCTACATATTTCACTAAGTTAAATCTACTAAGGTGTTTTGTTAATGAAATCATCAAGTTCACAACAGTGATGGGATATGAGTATGTTAATTTTATTATGCCCAAAATAAAATATAGATAATTGTGATATTTTTCTGGTAATTTTTGGATTGTTATATGATTTTAAAATGGTTTATGAATTTAATAATTATTTTCTGAATAATTACAAAACTATTTTATAAAACCGGGAATCATCCAACTTCAACCATTTTTACGTTTTTACAACCCGAAATTTTTCAAAAAACTCCTTCCTAACCTAATCTGATCATTCTGAACATTTTCCGTGTTTTAAGTTTTTCGATCCGGATTACGGTTTGACCCGTACGCGTCCCAGCGTACAATACGATAATCATTTCGATAAATCAACAAAACCCGTATTCTCAAGAGACGGGAAATTATTACATTATTTTCATATAAAGTATTTTATAAGAAGCCCGGTTTGGATAATTATCCAATACGGGTATCAAATCAGATCGTTTTTACAGTTACTTAGCGGCTAAGTAACTTATTTTTCAATCCAATACGATCCAAAACGTACCAATATTCCATAAATATAAATAGCCATTTTCTTCTTTCATTTTATTCGTATAATCATAATCAACCAGTAAAAACTGATAAAATATAGAGAAAACCCTAATTAATCATCACGTTCTTGAAAATCAAACGCATAAACGAAGGCATTATCGAACTCTAATTCGAGCGTGCCATATATCAAATCGAAACTCTCGAGAAGTTCTTTCTGAATCAATCAACAATTTTAGTACAAAAATCAAGGTGATTTCTTATTTATTTATTTTAATTCAAATTATTTAATAATTAAAATATGAATTTTTGTTCTTGATGTTGTTTGTGTGATTTGATGCTTGAATCATGTAGATCTTTTCATCCTGGTCATTTTGGTATATTATATGACTAATTTGGAGTTCAATAACATGTTCAAATTGATGTTTGATTCTCGGATTGTAAAAATTAGGGTTTATAGCTTTGAATGTTCTTAATTAAAATTTAGGCGTTTCTTGTTTAGGGGTTATTAGATGAAATTGATTGCATGAATAAATAGATCGTTTAACCACAAATCGAATGGTGTAATCGAAATTAACAACCAGTTCCTGGAGAGCCTTGATCGGAAAAAGAAGCACAGCGGCGGCAGAAATTTTCCGTCGGGTTTTCCGGCCAATTTGTTGATTTATTTCACGATTCGGCGACCGCCGGCGTAGGTGATGAGGACGATGACGAAATTACTGAAATGTCCCTACAGTTTTTCCAGATTTGCATTTCAGTCCCTATTGTTTTAAAACTTTATAAATTTAGATTTATGTTTATAAAACGTACAAAAATGATATTTTGTTATTATTTTATTTTTAGAAAATTATTTTTAATTGTTTTTAATTTCAAAAATCTTTATTTTTAATTCTGAAAATTATTTTAATTCGAAATTAAATCTAAATTATTTATTTAATTGAAATTGATTATTTAATTAGATTTAATTATTTATTTTGATTTAAAAATTCTGAAAAATAGTTTCGAGCTTTAAAATATTATTTTAAATTATTTTCAAGACTCGATAAATATTATAAAATTATTTTAAAGTCATATTCGGGTGTTCAAACCCTATTATTTAATTATAAAATGATTCGAAATCCTGTTTTAATTTCGAAAAATGTTCAAAAATTTGCATTAAATTCCTTAAAAATAATTTTAACCCTGAATCATCTTTGAATAATTATTGGGATTGAATATCTTACATGCTATGTGCTATATGTGATCTGATTGATATATAATATGCCTGTATGTGCATTGTTTGACGGTTTTATTCATAACTTGCAGTCCGTACGTCGGATTTGGGTAAAACGAAGGGTAGATAGAAGCTTGTAATGTGTTGAATGAGATGAGAATTAGTATTGATGCATAAATGTAATCTTTACAGAGGAAGCGATACGTAGAAAGGGAAAACAAGTGATCAGTGAGTGGAAACCAATTAACAGTGCTAGTAAAGTAAAAGCGGATTGATAAGGCAAGTGTCCCTGAACTTTCTTGTAGTATAATTGCAAGTGTTTCTGCTCTTCCTCATAATATAATTGCAAGTATTACTAATAGTTCTTGTTCTATATTGCAAGTACTTTGAAGTACTTAACCCTAAATCCTGATTCTTATTGATCTTGAGTCGCAAGCCTGATTTCTTGTAAACCAATAATTGTTGAATTCTTGGATACAAACCACATATATACGATACTACTCCACAAATACATATCTACCACATACTGATTCTTGATATGAGATTGTTTAACCTACCAACCCTTATACCTTGTATAACAGAAGACCAATTCTTGTAACCCTTGAACCTTTGGTCTTCTACTTTTTGATTCTTTCTTTGATTGAAAACCCATCTTATGCTTTCCTTGTTACATCTTCATAAAATTATGAATCACCCTATGCTTCGAGATAAGTGTTGTTTATGTATCAGATTATTGAAATTTCATTGTTTATCATGATTGATATTATAGAATTGGATTGTTATCAAATATGGACCAAACTCGTGGTCGGACCAAATTTGTGGTTATAATAGGCCAATGTGTGCCTTGGATCTAGTATATAGAGAAAAGCTGGGAGCCTTGCTCGGGGTTAGTGCGTGACTGATCAACAGCCTAACCTTGGTTTTTAAAATAAAAGTGAATATCCAATTCTAATCATTGCTTATCAGGAAACTTGATTCCTTATATCATTTCAATTGATCATTGTTTAATCTCAGTGTTGTCATTGTGACTTGCTGAGCTATTTAGCTCACTCATACAAATCTGTTTATATTCTTTTCCAGTGAAAAAGGAAATTGGTGGTAACGAGGATCCCCAGACAAGAGTGCGAGCTAGGTATCCAGGTTGAAATGGGATAAGCTAGAAGATGATGTTTGGCTTAGTTTGTGTTGATAGTTTGTAATAAAGTTTACTTCCGTTGTAAGATAAATAAACTGGGAATTGGTACGTTTGTAACATAAATAAGGTTGTGGCTTGTGGACATACTTTAAACTGCTTCGATCCGTGAATTTTGGTAAGTAGGGTCAGTGCATATACATATTATTATATTCCTAAACAGGTTTAAATATGATGTGTGTGTATTGTGGATCCCAAACTTCTGACCCGGGTTTGGAGGGCGCCACACTAGCGGGGCTAGTCCAATATTGAAGGCCAATATAGTGCCTTAGGTACCTTATGACCGGATGGAGGTCCGTACGGGCTGATCACCCACATTATATTCAAAAGATGGATATTCCAATCGAATGTTCTATGTTTATAAAAAAGGAAAGTAAAGTTTTTAATTGTGCTTTAGGCACTATTTTTGTATTGTGTTTTGATTTGAAGTTGAAAACAAATAAGTTAAATCTTTCCAAAGTTCTAATAAAACCTACTCGAAAAATGTTGTTTGTTTTAATTACTAAGCTGTTCAGAACTATAACCTTGATCCCTTGAAACCGTATTACGGAGATCCTTTCTATTACTGTTAAGTTACTGCCACATACACATATTTAATATCTAGAACTGTTTTAATAGTTATTTGTTGAGCCTTCCAGATCATATTATTTTGTTGATATAACCTTGGCAGTTAAGTAAGAAGATGGTCAGACTTAGACGCACCGCTCGTAAGAGTGTCCCTAGCGGTCCCTTTCGTGCAGTTAGATTCCAGGTGCCAGATTAGGTAGAAGTTGGTGTAAAGAAGCGTTGGTAATTTTGAAAATGTAATAGTTGGTGATCGGATACAATTGGGTTATCTGGAATTTCCAAGTCGGAATATGTCTTTTTAATAATTTGATAAAGAGTTATATAATATTTATTATTCTGGTTGGTAGTGGGAATCTTGTCTCATACTTAATCTTTATCGGTCCTTGTAGTTCTTCGGAGTTTACTGTATTTTTATTATGTTAATTTAGTTGTAGTAAAGGTGTCGTGAGTCCTCATTACTAACCCCAAGTTTGACGGCGTCACATGGTTAAATATTAAAGTGGTCACTAACGTGAATGTCATATATCACTTTAGTCATTTATCTTAAAAGAATATTATTTGAATTACTAAAATCATAATAAATATCAAATAGATACCTAAAAATTTGTACTTGAGAATTACAAATTAATTTTATAGAGTTCCACACATTTTTCTTGAATGACATGGCAATAAAATAAAAAGTGATGAATTCTAGTATTTAAGATAATTTACATTGATTTTATAAAATTTATATACTAATCATTTTTATTTAAATCAAAAGAAATTACTATAAAATTAAAAAAATATTAGATAAATTTAAAAAAAATAACTATATTATCTAAAATACTAGAATTCATAATATTTCATTTGGTTGCGATATCATTCAAAAAAAATGTATAGAATTCTATAAAACTAATTTTTAGCTCCGGAGTACAAATTTTGAGATATTTATTTAATATTTATTATCATTTGATGATTTAAAAGATACCCAGTTAAATTTGATCTCTAAATTAATATAAGTACTCCAGTTGAATGAATGACCATTTTGATATTTAAACATTCGAGCCTTAGGTTACATATAGTAGTGCCTAGTACTCTCATTACTGATTAGGCTAGAAAAATCTATACTATATTATAATAACCGGAATGGAGTATAATTTGGTATGCCTTTTTTTTGGTTGGTATGCCTTTTTTTGATTAGTTTGGTTATCCTCATTTATGACTGTCAGATCTTTTATATTAAATGATCAGGACCGTTAGATTCAAATATTAAAAGAGTATACACTACTCAAACTCCCAGGTTCGAACCCCGCCAACAACAAATATTTATATTATTATTTATACACTACTAAAATTCCCAAGTTCGATCCTCACCAACATCAAATATTTATATTATTATTTATATACTACCCAAAATTCAAGTTTGAATCCTGCCAATAACAAACATTTATATTATTATTTATAAATATCCTCATAACGTAATAATCCAAAAAGAAATTTATTATAAATATAAAAGAAATTTATTATAAATTTAAATAATATAAAAATATAATGAAGACCCGTGCATCGCAGGGTTAGTACATGTAAATTTACAAACATTAAATTTCGAAATTTTGATAAAACTATAGAGCCTCTGTACTCCTGCACTGAGTTTACCTCCGGTTATCAGCTCTAATATTTGGCATTACATTTGCAACAAAACAGTGGAGATGTGGGGGACTGGGAAGTAGCAAAAGAATCTTTCAGAATTAGATTAAGCAATTATCTTTCTTTTAACAGTTATACTTATATACAACATCTGTTTTTACAACTTACAAGCATAGTGCTTGCTATATACAGGACTATACAACTGCTTCAATCTTTAGCAGTGGCAAAATAGTATGCAACAATACCTATCCAAATAGTAACCTGTATAGGCAGATGTAGTACTATTTAGAGAAGCTCACGCTCCGCAAAAACTTCATCTCCACAAACACAGGACGCATATGCATTCCAATATTTTGTTGCTAGATAAAAATTCGAGAGAATTAAAAACTTGGTATATAAAAGTCTGACTTCGCATATATATAACTTAATAAAAAATCAAGTAGTGCCTAAGAAATTTCTCTCAGTGCTATCTTGATTCCTACCTCCCTTCCTCTATTCTTAAAAAATATATCAACACTAAGAAAAAAAATCACAATATATCATCACTAATGTTGTGTTTGGTTAGGGAGAATGGAATGGAATTAAATGGAAAATTTGGAGGTTGGAGGTATGATTTGAAAAGAAATATGAGGGATTGCAGATTTATTATGAAAGGAATTGCTAGGAAAATGGGTGTGGTAGGGAATGGAGCTCAAATGTGGGTTTGAGTTATAGTTTCAGCTGTTAGGCATAGAATGGAAGAAGAAATGGAAGTTTAAGCATTCACCCATTTTATAGTTTAAATATCATTCCAATCCCTCCAGTTTCATTCATTCCAACCAAACACAACAAAAAAGTTTCCAATTAAAAGTAATTTAAACTGAAAATGTGTTGCTCAAACTCAATCCAAGGTAAACAATCGAGCTTAGCATTACCACCTATGTTTGCCGCTTGTGCAGCAACCCAATTATGTCAGTTCACCTTTAAACTTGCAGGTGTGATTTTAAAAAGTGGTAAATACTTCTTGTCTCGTTCTTTTTGCTACTGGATCACTAACTACTTTATACCAATAGAGTGTTGATACTCGGGCAATATGTAAATACAAATATTTGCAAAATTGAAGGAACGTATAGAGTTTAAGAAACTAACCATTGATATAAATAATTGTTCACTATGTATCGTATTGAGCTTAACTATCTATACTTTCTGTGCACCATTGATCCGAGCTGCACGGTTCAGAAGGGACATATAATCTGGGCTTTTGGACCACTCATCAATCTCACGAGCACGTAAAACAGGAAGTGGGTGAGAAAGTTGCCTTGTTTGAGCATTTCTAAAAAAAAAAAAAATTGATAAGTAACACTTTAATATACCAAATGTTCAAACTTCTGTTGTTTTAGCCTTGCTCTTACTTACCTTATATACCATCCAACTGGACTTGAAGATGCTTTATCATAAGAGCGAGCTTGCTCCAAGAATGCATCCACATTTAGTTGATCAGCCAAAGATGGACAGCCCCCAGCTAATTTCATCAGTACGGAGATGACAACCTCTTGTGGGAATTTCAATAATAAAATGAATAGTGAAAATAAAAATCCCTCAACAAAAATAATTGGCTGGATGCAGAACAGATTCTTAATAGTCTATACCTTTGGGTCTTGAACAACAAGGAGAGCTGCACGATCACAAGTAAGCTCTGCTGCTCGGAGCCAACGAAATAGTTGTTCTTCCAATCTTTGAGCTATTATTCCACCAAGCCCTGCTCATAACCAGATTATACTATCATAGAAATCCAATATTTGTGGAAAGAAAAAATCAGAGTAAAAATTCATATCAAAAAGTACATTGGCAAGTGGCTCAGTGCATTGATTCTGAAGTGACTTTGATCCAGAGTAGATTAACAGTTAACGAATATGAAATGTACAGGAATAATTATGAAATTAACCTCATTTGTAGGTGTTGCATTAACCTTTAAGATCCTAGTCAGGAAGGTACTTGCTAAGTAAGTGCAACAAAACTCTTTTCCTTAATGTTCAAAAAACTCTAGATAAGCCTCATAGATATCAAAAATTGTTTCAAGCATTTGATGTGCATTACTCCGCAAAACATACATACATCACGATCAACAATAAACCCAAGCATAAACTCCTAATAGAGTACTGCTCTCTGCAGCCAATTACAAATTAGAGAGAGAATTCAAATGTGATTATCTGTATATTTTTGCAGTCAATTGACAATTTATCATCTCAGAACTGGTCAATATAAAACTTTGAAAACATCTTTATAGCGTAAAATATATATTAGAAGAAACTATATTCTACCTTATATCTAGGACTTCAGATAATCCGGTACATTATATGTTGATGAACAATAACACAATGAGAGAACAAGCATGTGTAGAAACAAAAGTACGTACCAGGAATGCTATAGGCCCCAAGGGTAAGAATGTTTGCAACTGTCAACCATACACCATGGTCACATTTAAGGTGACCTAACTCATGAGCCAAAACTGCCTGATTTTAACATAAAATTATTTAAAAGATTACATAATTTTGTCGTAAAAATCTGAGGATCAAATGATTTAATTGACCAAGTACACCAGATATATTCTAAAATGAAAAGCAATTATTTATACAAGTATTAATGAACGAAAGCATGTTCATAACATAGGGAGAAGAACCACCTGCAGCTCCTTCCTGGTCAAAAGCTCCACAAGGCTTGTATGAACAACAACAAATGGCTTTTTACCACTGACGGCTAGAGTATAGGCATTAGGTACAGGACTTTGACGAATGTAGAGATCAGGTGCCTCAGTTTTTAGTACTCCAGCAGCCTCGACCATTAAATGATGAAGTTCAGAAAGCTGGCCCAACATATAGAGTTAAAAGGCCAATATATGCTTTGCACTTTCCAGGACAAAATGTTTCCAACATGGAATATGAAATGACAAACACCCAGTAAAACAATATCTTTTTTCTCCACAAGACATAAACTAAGATGTAAAATGGATTGATGGACTAAATGAGGAATATTAAGAATATCAATTAAGGACATTTGAATTAAGTTCTGAATCACTAAAAAGGTGTGTTGTCTATTGAGCATTATAGGTTATATGTAGGGGGACATTATAATTAATTATGGAGAAAACAAGATCAAAACATATGTCCTATATAAATTCATTTCTAAGCTTTGGTGTAGGACTTGGCAAACTCAAAAATGGTCCCAAAGCACAAGTAATTCATACTAGGTGCTTGTTCGGAGCATATGGATATTATGAGGGAAGCAAATTTTGAATGTTAGATATCTCCAAAAGCAAGATGATAAAAGCATTCTTATGATGCCCTTAACTCACTAAATAAGTAAATAATGTCTATTATGCAGCAACTGACCTGATTTTCTGAAACAAGAACTGATGACCCTATATTCTCAAGAACCATGACCTGCTCTGCTATGGTACCTGCCTCCAAAGTTTGAGGAAGAAGTTTAATGATCAAGCAACTGTTGGCATTATGGTCATAACCCAGATACGACACTTGAAAAAAGATCAACTTGAAGTATCCGAGTCACACCAGAAGTGGCTAGATTAAGGTTAATATAATTAGACAAATACCAGACACGAATACAGTTGACATACATAAATAGTTTTGATTCAGATGTATTAGTACTACTGTACGTAGTTTTTTGTATTTCCACTTGAATACTTGATCTTAAACATGAGAAATATTACAGGACTAATCAGTGACATAATTTTTCGATAATCATTCACAATTTAAAAGTAGATGGAGAACTTTAACCTCTACACAAATATGTATATATTATTTCCGAAGTGTGTAAAATTTTATTGTTTCCTCAAGTACATTTTTAATTGACATAGTTCATATTGTTTATCCTAGTAAATGAATTGTTACAGTCTCCATTAGCTGAAAATGCAAACTGCACATTTCTCCCTTAAATTGGAGTTAAGAGCTAAGTAACAAGTGATGCGGAACAATTAATTAAAAAATAGATCATTATTCATTTTATGACATTAAACTTGCAATTTGTGCATATAGTTCAGTTCAGAGAGATGAAGTAATATCTAAGTCATTATAACATTACTGATCATGACAAAGGAGAAACTAGAATCAGAAATTACCTAAAAAAGCCTTTCCGATATCATTTAGACCAGGAATTGCCCGCAGCAACACCGTATTCTGCACCACCACATATACAAACACTATAAGACATATACAAATTTTGTAGCATAGTAAATACACAAAATATGATAAGCAAAAATGAGTGGACCTACCTGTTTATCAAGTGGATGCCTGAAATCATCCGCATCGAGACTCGAAAATTTAACAGCAGAAGCAGAGGCTCTACAAAACTTAACTCCGCGGTTTTTCCTCGCCAATCCAATTCCAACAGGAAATGAACCGCAATACTGAGATTTACTGATCAAAGGTGAAACAAAACTAACAGAAGCATATGAAATTATAGCCATCGAAATAAATCTAAAACCGAAACGTACAAAAGAATACAAGCTAATTTCTAGTAATCTCCACTACAGAACTAACATTGATAATCAAAATTACGTAGTTGAGTTTGTGTCCACAGCCGTACTCCTTGGTACTTATTTGCCGCCATATCGTTTTCCATTAAAAACAGGTGAAGGGTAAAATCGTCATTTGACAGGAGGGTAAAATCGTCATAAAAGCAAATATTTGTAAACCACGTCGTTTAAAGTTCTTAGACAGCACTTGTAAGAAGGCTTTTTGTTTTTTGCCTGGGGAAGAGAACAATTAGTCGCAAACCGAGAAGCTTCTCGTTTGATTTGTGTTGAACATGTATATGCTCCCTCTTCCTCCTGAATCTAATATGTATGTATGTATATATGCCTGTGTTTGATTGTGTATGATGAATGATGTTATATAAACAGGAGGCACTCAGTGAATCGACCTCCCACGCCAGATGTAAGTGATGAGCAAGAACCACAGCATTCACTTCCTGATGTTATCAACATTAAGGTCCTCCTGTTTCTCTTTTGTTTTCGATTTACGCTTTTCGATATTCGATAACTTTTCGATTAGCTAGGGAATTTGTTAAATTAGGTTCTGTGTTTTACTTTTAAGGATACGCTATGAAATTTATGGATTTGTTATGGTTAGTTTTATAAGTTGGGGTTTATATGTTATGAGTTCTTGTGTGTGACTAATTGGCATTGTAGATGATTGAGAGTGGAGAAAAGGAAAGGTTGATGGAGCTGTTGAGGGAACGGTTAACTGAATGCGGTTGGAAGGAAGAGATGAAAACTCTATGCAGGTTTCCTTTTCCCCTTTACTTTTTTCCTTTAGGAGTTTCTGTTATGTATCTTAGGTTTTGGTAAATGTTTTTATTTCTGTGTGATATATGTGTTCTTATTAATACCTGAGTGGTGGCAAAGGTTGTCTTTGTGCTAAAAGTGGTTAAGAGTTCCATTCTTACCTCCCCTTCCCGGTGTACCTGAAAACATATCAACCATTTTAAAGATAAAAATGACTTTTTGGAGATGTTATGATGTAGGAGCAACTTTATTAGGCCAACATTCTTGAATCATTGTAGTTTTAGTTGAAGTTTGGTAATGATTCTTGTTAATTTTTTTATTACTTGGTCTTCTTAGGGCATATATCAAGAAGGAGGGAAGGGATAATGTTACCCTGGATGACCTTATTCAAGCGATTACCCTAAAAGGCAGAGGTGAGGTTTTTATGCTTTGCACAAGAATGAGCTGGTAATTTATACAAATGAGTTTATTTTCTTCCTGAATTGAGCCCTTTAATTGGGATCAAGCATATGTTTGATGATGCTTATGGAGTTTTTTGATCTTTCGGAACTACGATTATCCCATTACGACGTTTTGCAGTTTTAGTTTGCAGTGTTCACTTTTCACATATTGTAGTATTGCAAATTTTGTATTATTTTGAAATAGCATTAATAATTTGACAAAAAAATGGCGTTAATAATAAATCTCAAAATGAATTTGTACCTAGGGTGCATTGTTATCACGAAGACGACTAGTCGACGACTAGTCAGCAACTAGTCGACGCGAAGATACTCAGGCGCCGAGAGTCTCGAAGCCCAACTTGTCGTCGACTAGTTAACGTGAAGGTCGCCCAAGAGTCTCGTAACCCGACTTGGGGTCTTCATAACAATAATTGTAGTGTACCGTGCATATTTTGAACCTCCTATTCTATTACTTTTGATTTATATTATTAAACTAACATGTTCAATTATATTATATATTAAATCAAGTAATTTTATGTATAATGAACATTTTGTCGACTTTTTACGACTAGTTGAGCTACTTATCGACTAGTCTTCACGAAGGTACTCGGGCGTCGAGGGTCGACTTGGCGCCGTGATAATCTTGCTAGGGTGTGACAACCCGGGTCAAGTCCCGATATCGAGTCCGAAATAAGCCAAAGCCTATGGGTTACAACTAGCCCATCACAGGCCCCCAGCCCATATGTCCAAGATCACATATGACTAGCCCACCACAAGCCCCAAAAGATCATGATTTGTTGGTGCACATAGTAATAGTACTTTGCTTTATAAACTAAACAAAAGTCCCAAATATTCTCGATGTGGGACTGAGGTGTTACATAGGGTCCAGGGTAGTATGCAGATTTTTCATTGTAAGTAAGTTTAAAGAGAAACAATATTTGACGATGAATATCTTAAAGCCAAAGCATGAAACTTTGTAGATGATTTAGCATATACTGACTATAGTACAATACATTTGGCTGTAATTAGCCTTTGATGTGAAACAACTCCGAAGATACAAGTAAACCTGTGAGTGTATGATTATTTTCTGAGTTTTTAAAGTCCAGCTTATCTGGTTGAAGTCTTAGAGTCCGTTGTATGCAATTTTCTGATAGTGAATCAAACATGTTATGTACGGTTCATGCCTTTTACTTTAGCTGGTACATCTATCTATACAGGATAAAACATTACATTACTGTTTTGAAATTAAAGCCAGCAATCCTTTATTTAGAGTATATTACATGCCTTTTCGACTCTTGTACTACCTATGTGCTAAGAAATGTAATGAGCGCCTGTTATGCTACTTTTTGCTAATCCAGTGTCTATTTTAGTTTCTCAACTTACTGTGTAAGGATAAATCTCTTAGTTGTCACTAGTTTTGGTTTTGAACTTCGGTGGCCTATTTCCTTGCTCATTTGTATTTAAAGCTTCATACTTGTCCCTAATATATTTATACTTTGCAGCTGCAGTTCCTGCTTCGGTAAAAGCTGAACTGCTACAAAGAATTCAATCTTTTCTCGTTTCAGCTGCACTCTGAAGATGGAACTGGAATGAAGGAGCGTCGTCAGAATCCATTATCTGTTGTATCGCACAATATGTGCGTAAGCTTTCTTCAGTGCAATGTATTTTCGTCAAATCGCACTACTGATGGGAGAAATTCACTTCTGCTAAATATAACCTCCAAGGTGGGGGGCTAGTTTCTCAGTTGATAAGTGTAAGTCCACTGCTATTCTCCTAAAAGAAAAGTCCGCTTGAGGGCAGTTAGATTGCATAGATCTATATGTACTTCGAGTAGGTACTTATGTGAGAAGTTTGTGGGAATGCTAGTATTCGATATAACAGGTTCTTAAAATTTTTAGTACTCTATCAAGATATTTTATGATTTAATGATTGTTTTAAAATTTTTGTTGGAATAAGTAGGGCTGAGCATTCGGTTCGGTTAACCGAATACCGAACCGAAATTACCGAAATTACCGAAATATATTAAATAAATATATTTATATATATATAATATGTATAATATTTTATTATTTTTCCTATTTTGCTAACCTAGGTCTTTTTTCAGTTCAATTATGACTTTATGAGTTACAATCCGCTGTATCTATTTTCTATATCCAACTTCTTATCTTCTTCTTCCGTTCTTCGCCTCTTCGGTCATCTCGTTTTGTACTTCTGTTCATCACTTCTTCTCTCTAGCCTGGAGCGGTGGAGCCTGCGGAAACTGGAAAGCCTGGATCCATGACTTTATTTTGTTAATTCTAAAGACTTATTTCTAGCCACTAGCTAGTTGCAAACTTGCATGTGCTGAAATTGAGACTTGTTGGCTTGTTTAATTAAGATATTCAATTAAGACTTGTTAGTTCATAATTTGTATAATTTGTTTACACAAATTAATGATTTGTGTTCTTTTATTCTTTTATTGATTTGCAGCACAAATATGTGCATTATTGATTCATATACAGTGAGTCTGCAAAATAGGCCCTTGTTGAAACGTCCTTGTAGTCTGTAGAGTGTAGATCTCCATTCCGTCTTTAAATTTTTTTAAGATCTAGTTTTGTCTGCTGATTTGCCATCCTGCTGGTCAAAAACTATCAACTATTACAATCGTGTTTGGTCCCTTTCACTTTCTTATGTTACATTTTCATGCCTTTTTATCTCATTTGTCTTCTTAGTTCTTATAGTAAAGTTCTGATAAATTTTAGGTCCCCCTTGTTTTAAAATTCTAGTTTTATAGAGAACATGATTTTGTTGAAATTCTATTGAAACCACAGCAACAGTAACATATATGTGACCGTTGTTATATATTAAATTGCGACGTCCATCTTTCCTGAATAGCTGCTCATTATTTCAGAAGTTCTTAATAAAGATTACAGTTGGCATTCAGCTAGTAGTGTGTTATAGCTTGTTATTTTGTTTCATTTGTATAATTTATATAGCTTGTTATTTTGCAAATTTGGAGGATATTTTGTTCACATATCAGATGATGCATGCATAAATTTTGCAGACATTCCTGTAGCTCAAATTTTGGATCAACTGTCTATGTAAAATTCAGTTTTTTTTTGTAATTCGGTTTTTCAATTTGGTTTTCGGTTTTAACCGAAATAATTAATTTGGTTTGGTAAATAACCGAAATTATTTCGGTTCACTAATCGGTTATAATTTCCCCCCTTATTAGGTATTCGGGAGCCGAACACTAATCGGTTATAATTTCCCCCCTTATTCGGTATTCGGTAACCGAATAATATTTCGGTCCGGTTCCCGAATGCTCAGCCCTAGGAATAAGGCCGTTGCTTGTCTATTACGGTCTAGCATTCAGTTCTAATTTAAAAAGGAGTGGGTCATGAAAGGCGATGGATGAATAGCTGGGACAAAAGCAGGTTAGGAGAACATGTAGTCGAGAGTAACTTGAAACATCTTAAATGTTAAATATATTAAGAACAAACTATGACCGGTTGCTCAAAATGATATGAACAAAAAATATAACCCCTGGAGTCTACTTCATACGAGAGACTATTTTGGGGTCTGTATTATTCTCTTTGTAAATCTCTTTCGCAGCGGCCCAACAGAATCACACCCCAGTAACTAGTATAGTTCAGTCCACATGCATCCTTAAATGAAAGCATCCGCTCTTTCCTTTCCCTCAAGGGCATGTATCCAAATGCCCTGCCTTGGATTAGGCCAACACAGAACTCCAAGGGCTTAACCCTATAGTGGAATTCTAGCCGAGAGAAATTCTTTTGTGTTTTTTATTTTATTTATTTCCTGGCTGAGACGAGCAAGTCTCTAATCAGGGGCATATTACTTTTTTCCATGGCCAAGATGGAACCTTAAATCTTTTTCTTGTGTTCCTTTTCACAATATTACTGGAAAAAATATTAAATCGACAGAAACTAAATACAACAGACATCAAAGTGGTTGTCATCTATTAAAGACATCATCATCACACAACCATTGTTTAGTTTAGGTTTGCTTGATTACAATACCATATAATAGTGTGAAACAACTTTTTAAAGATACTTCCACAACATAGCTATATTATTTAAGTGCCACTCACATTCTCTCAGAACAGACTGGCCACCCAAGCTTGCGCTTTACGGTAAGATCTGTTGAAAGCACATGATGCCATAAACTCTATTCCATTCACAACTTCTCCCGGATAATCTTTAGGTCAATACTGGGTTCTACTCTCCAGCTTGTTCACAGAGATCAAGCAAATCTAGTGTCTGAGGTGACAAGCAAAGTAACAAATCAGTCTCGACAGAGTGAGAACTAAACATCAGTTTAGACAGTGGGAACTAACAGACTGAGCACTCAAAATAACATTAGATTTCAGCTTACCTCAGGGACTGAAAGCTCGAGACGGAATTTTGGGCCATCGTAATGGTGCAAGACAGGCCTAAAAGAATCTTCCTCCAAAGCCTTGCAGATCTTTCTAACCCGAATTCTCACCTAATTTGGAAGAGAAGGTAAAAGATGTTTAACTAAAGTTACACAACCTGTCAATTGTGAGAAATCAAATTTAAACAAATTATTTGCTTACCTGAGCAGGAAACCTTGACTCGCCTTTACATTTTTTATCTTCCCAAGCAGTTGCATCAATGTTTGAACCTCCAAAACCTGAAGCCTGTACAAAGGGCATATATATCTATCAGCAAACAATTCAATTTGAACAAGTACCGGAACTATGAACTTGCCTCGTATGCAAAGGCATATAACAAAAATGACAGATAATTCTAAGAACCAATCTTGTAAAAGGCTAATGCTTGCATAGGAAAAACATTATGGTCAGAAACAGAACTATTTCCATCTGAGGTCTAAAAGTAAAACTTATTTATCACCCACCTTTTCAAGGCACTCTGCGAGATGACTACTATATCAATTAAATTTATGAATAGATAATATAATCATCAAACATCCTCTTTTTTTTTAAAAAAAAAAAATCTATTTCCTGCTCAAGTAAGAACAACATTTGCACAAGGTAAGACCTTAAATTAAACATATCCATTAAAAAACATGAGTCATATGGGGCAACTAGCGCAGCCTAATGCATTCCATAATGATTAGCATAGAATAAAATGTAAAGATATCAACAGACCTCAAAAATACCATGCAACTGGTGAGTGGTGTAATTGTAGAGAAACAGTGGTAAGCCCGGTGTTATTGCCCTGACAGAATCCCTGTATCTAGGGGGTAAACCTGCAAAGAATCGAGCATTTAACATAAACATGTCAGTCTTTAGTTGAATAAATTTTATACTAGCTTGTTCTCCAAGCGAGGCAGTTTAAATCTATAGACTTCGAAGTTCAAACACTCTTAGCTTTGTGCTGGAAGTAGTTATGGCTAACTAATTTGCAAAACATTTTAGTTTAGACTCAAATTCAATTTCACAAATATTTAAGAATAGATAGAGGTACACAGGAATAAGAGTGATAATTTTAACAATAATGTAACTTGTATTATAAGATAGGGTATTACAAATCTAAAAAATAAATTACCGAATAGGTGACGTTTAAGATCTTCTTGCATAGTATCGTTATTGCAAACAAAGATGTATCCACCAAGAACTTCATCTCGCGGAAGAGTCTCTGCAGCAGGCAAGGTCTTGAACCTTTTGTCGACAGCACTGTTCGAATTCCCATTCTCACAGTTGTGGTTGTTGATGGCCTCTTTGTGGTGGTTATTACCAATATGCTTGATACCATTCACATTAACAACAGTGTTGAGATTATTTTTCTGATACCCAACATTCATATTGTACACACCATTCCTGACAGCACTCTTTCCAAAAGCATCATTCATTTTCGATTCCAAATTCAACATATTAAAGTTAAGACTTTCAAATTTGTTTTCTTCCTGAAACCCAACATTAATATCCCTAGACCTTGTTTCAACGAGTCCTTTAGAAAGATCAAGATTATTCCTACGCTCAACTTTCGACCTAGTCTGGTCAGCCAATTTAGAAGCAGCCATCAACCACTTGTGCTCCTCGGAGACATTCAACCCTCGGAGCTCATCACCCAGTTGCCAATAACTACTCATGTTATCCATCCTACAAACAAGTAACTACCACATTGTAAATACAAGCAGTACATTTCAGAAACGACATCTCCACGGACACACATATCTCGAGAATTGATATAAGAAAACGCAGAATTAAATTGAAGTAAAAAATAAACATAAGAAGAAATAAATACTCAAAAAAGCTCTAACTAATCAAATTGAAAGCCACTGAGCATAGATCATAACTGAATTAAAAAACAAAATTTAAAAATTAAAGCTTTAGATAGCAAAAAAAAGAAGAGCAGAACTGACTAACCTGGGTGAAATCAAGGGTGGATCAAACAAGAATGAGCTTTAAATCGATCAACTGAGTGCCCTAATAAATAGTAAAATGAGTAAATATAAGAAAAATGAAAAAACCTAGCTAGATTTTGGGGATCTAAAAATTAAAAAGAAGGTACCTTTCTTTAATGGTGACGACCCGGTGGTTCTATACCCGGAGAGAGAGACACTGGAGTAGACTTGTATATAGATGTAGATAAATTTGTAATCAGTACAAAATTTTGTGGACGGAAATAGCCTTGAATTAAGAGTATTATTACATGAAGGGGGGCGGGCAGTTTGGTTAAGTGGGAACAGGGATGTGTTTGTTTTGTTTAGACTTGGGGACACTGATAGCTTGTCGGTTGAATGATTTTGAACCGTAGAATCCAAAATTTAATTTATTTTGGACTCCGCACCATGTTGTCTTATTGGTTCTTCAAGATTTTGCGCATATATACCAACATTATCCATGTTAATGTTTTTTTCAACTTTTTTCATTTCACAAATATAAATATTTTCATTGATAAAAATTAAGAATACAATCTGGAGGGGCAGAGTTTCCTTCATTCATCAAAATATATCATCTAACCAAAAAGTAAGCAAGTGCTCCCGGAAATTTAGACAATATCGCTTCAATATCCGATCAAATAACTCACAGTTAGGTCTCATTAAAACCCCTTAAAAGTAAAATCTAGTGGGAAAAAAACTCAGGAGGAGAAAAAGAGTACCTAATAAAAATATATTATACAAAACTAAGTATACGTTGTGCAAGACATGTCTGTAGTTTAACAAGACTAAGTCAAAATTGACAACCCTAATTGAGTTGTATTGTAATCTTAGTTTGCATTTGTACTTGTAATATTTAAAGTCTGTAAAAATGTAAAAGAGCATACTGGAGTCTTTTTGTTTATACAGTATCAAGCCTAAGGATTCTATCTGGAAGAAGATCAAGAGGATCATGCCTCGGAAGAATTATGAAGAAGTTTGGAGTTGAATAAATCTGTTTGGATAAAAATATTCTAAGTCAAAGATCTCTACAAGTCACAGTTTAGTATTATAGAGAAGTCACTCGAGAACTCCAAATGACTTATCGAGAAGTCATAAAAACTTATAGAGAACTCATAGAGAGATATCGACAGGCCAAATTGAAGACATGAAAATTGGAAAATCGACAAGTCATTTCTTCACTAGAAAACTCAGAGTTATCAACAAGTCAACATTCATTAAACAACTCTGAGTTATCGATAAGTCAAATTCCACTAGAGAACTCAGAGATATCGATAAGCCAAAATTCACTAAAGAACTCTGAGTTATCGACAAGTTAAATTTGACTAGAGAACTCTGAGTTATTGATAAGTCAATAAGCCACTAGATGACTCAGATATATCGATAAGTCAAAGTGAAGATATGAAGACTAGAGATCTAGACAAGCCAAATTCTCTTATAGAGAACTCAGAGACCTCTACAAGTCAAATTAACTATGGAGTACTAGAGATCTCGATAAGCCAATATACTTATCGAGATGTCAAGTTCTCTATAGACCAAATGGAGATCTCGAGGTAAAATCTCAAAGTATAAATTTGCAAATCAGTTCAATATCCAAGATTCACAATCAACAAACAATCCAAACAATTGGATTGACAAGTCTACAAAAAGCAGCTTGAACGATGTGTAAGATTAATGGTGAAGATTAACTGACAAAGGAAGATCAAAGTAAACATAGGATGCTAAGATATACTAAGCCAGAAATAGAAGATACACTTTTCCTTAAATGGAAATGACAAGTGACAGTTTACTAAAGTTAATAGCATGTCTTATTACACACTGTGTAAACCAGCAGTTAACTAAATTATAAAGTTAACACTGGTCCTTTAGTTAGTTGTAACAATTTAGATAGAAAATCTTGTAACACTCTCAAGGGGAAGCTAATCACTTTATCAACAAAGAGCCTAAAATTTTTGTAACAAAATATTCTTAATTTTAATATAAAATTAAGTGAGTTTTGAAAGATCTGTGTTCTTTATTATTGCATGTTTAATTTCTGCAGTAACACATTTCACTACAATATTTAATTTACTTTGTTCAATTATAAAAAAGCTCAAAAATGCATAAAAACAGTAAAACACATTCACCCTCTGTGACGGCCTCAACCCCGGGGTCAGGAGTTGACGTCACCAGAAACCAAAATATTAAACATAATATAATCTAAATCACTAATTATACATAACCACGACCCCTTTACCAAGACCTTTTCCAGGTTTAAGTATGATTTAGGTTGCAATTATCACACAACTAACTTACCAGAGACAATCCTGACAATACTATCTTATTACAGCAACTCAACAAACCAACTTTGGTCTAACACGACTACCTCAGAGGAGCCTGACACGGGAGGAACTGGAACTCTGCCCTGACTACCACGGAAGAATCTCCTAGGCATTTGCAATACATATAAAACATTCTGCAAGGGTGAGCAATCAATTGCTCAGCAGTACCACTATATGAATAACAAGTAAAACAATTTATGGTAAAACGATTATCGGAACAGAAATTATAATTTGCTGCACATCAAGTAAAAACATACATAATCTGGATATTCAAAACTAGCATGCTCTGTAAATAATAACATCAGTTGTGTGCTGTGTATAAATACCAGAGTCCAATTTTAGCATGTTATCTTCATTTGCAAATCCACTGTATAAATCACTTGTTCCGTTACGGGAACCACAAAGCCAAATCAGATACGTAACGGATATGTGAAGACAACTGATCAGGCTATCAACACCAGACGGCTCTAACTGCCATCCCATTTACCTGTTCCGGAACTCAGAGACTAGCTAGGTCTCTGACCTGCTGGACTAATCGGTTATAATTTGCGCTCAACCGAATTAGCTTCTTACGCCACCTCAATAGCCCCCATGGCCCCAATGTATCCCATATCTGATCGTTTTATCCATTTTTCAAAACACTTGTACCTATCTCATTTCAAAACCATTTGTTTTAACAGCACACATAAAAACCAGTTCACAATCATTTTCATTCGAGATAGGTACCTTTCGAAGTTACTTTTCCCCAATAC
This sequence comes from Apium graveolens, assembly GCF_009905375.1. Lineage (NCBI taxonomy): Eukaryota > Viridiplantae > Streptophyta > Magnoliopsida > Apiales > Apiaceae > Apium > Apium graveolens. The sequence continues at coordinate 62,992,220 of NC_133650.1, forward strand.
GGATTTAAAACAATGATTTATAACTATAGGGAATACATAACTTAAAACATTTATGTTCCATTACGAGATTAAAACATTAGCTATTCATATATACTGAACCATAAGAGAATGGTCAGGGTACTTGCCTTGCAGAGCTTACAACTATCACTGACTGATTTTGGATCGACCCGGACGTTCTATGTAACACCCCCAGATCCGGGGTCGAGGATCCGGGTCGTCACGGTCTTTCTTTCCACAATATCACTTCACTTAATTAATAATAATAACCTTATGCTGTGACCCCACACTAACACACACCACAACCCGTTATAGTCTCAGAGATGAAATTTAAATAAGTACAAGTCTTTGAATCCACAATTTAAAAGTTATTACAACCCAAAATGATTACTTGATAAATTTACAGTTAATTGCCATTATCTGCCACAAGTTATAATTATACATAATTGATTCTCAAAAGTAGATGGTCTGATCTACAATAGATCTACCTCTGCAGCTATAGCAGCTACAACATCAACGGGAAGACGCGGGACGCTTCCCACGCGCTTGCGCTGGGTCTGCTGGAGTCTGGCCATCTTTCCTAACTGTTGTTGTGTGATGAAGAAATAAAGCAAGGGTGAGCAGCAAGCCCACCAAAATAATATGTATAATGATTTACAATATATGAGCCTACTCATAATACTCATGAAAGTCTTGGTCAAAAGAAATGAACCAAGTTTGATATCTTAATGCGATGAAGTCGCAAAATATTCAGTATATATACATATATACTTTTCAAAATATTGGAAGTCCTCTTCCATGCATAATATACACAAAGTCCCAGTGTATAACTGTATAAAAAAAATATCGTTGCAAGGTGATCTCATATATCTAACCTTGTTTCAACGTTTTTCTGAAAATCTTTGTCATTCCTAAGACAATTATTAATTAGATATAAGTTTAAAAGATGAGGTTACCAAATACCCCAATATACTTATATCTTTCCCAATACTACTTGAACTACCACCGTTCAAGTTATAATCAGTTTCAAAAGTTCATCACATAGATGAGACTACAAGACAAGATTTGAATAGATTCAATCTTTGAAATATTATTGAATGAAATAAAGTTACGAGATACTTTATTTAGTCCCGATATATATATATCCACATATATATATCTCTTAAACATTTCCTGGAACCTCTGTTATGTAAAGTATGAACAGAGTTTGAAACATCCAATGAATTTTGGAAAGGAAAAGAAAACCTTTGGCATAAACCAGATATCTTGCTGATCAGGCAAAGATACCCATAAGTAACCTTTTCTACTAGTAGATGGACGAATTCCCCACTGGTCATCACCCTGGTCATAATTAGGACCTTATGCTGGACTGCCACTCAGCCACTTATGCATTTGATGGACTCCCACTGAGCCACTTACACTATCATGGACGCCCACTGAGCCCATGTTTCTTATGCCGACTCAATAGATGGACTTACTTCCCGAACGATGGGCAAGTAATCAAGATGTTTTCTCAAAACAGCAACCTCGTTGCGAATGTAAAATACACCACTGAGCCGGATCCCTCAAGTTTTGAACGAGTATTTAAATCCCCTTTAAAAGGAAGATCTTAAATATTAAAATGAGTTTTGGGATCCGCTCTAACTTTTTAAAAATCATTTTGAAGACTCGAAAACACTTTATAGAGTGTTTGGAGTAAAGCTGATTTAATGAAGTAAATCAGTCCCCAGAATATTTAGAAAATGACTGAATATTATTAATTAAATAATATTCCCATAAAGAATAATATCCCATAAGATCAATAACAGAACCCCTACATAGCGTGGCATGAAAAGTTTTCTCGTTCAGCAGAAACACTATTCATAAGGGTTTCAAAATTTCTCAAAAATTGGGGTTATTACAGTCTCCCCTCCTTAAAAGGATTCCGTCCCAGAATCAGATAGAAAACAAATGGGGATACTTTCTTAGCATTACACTTTCTAACTCTCGAGTCAATTTTCCACATTGTGGTTCTACCACCAAACTCTGCCTAGTTTGATAATCCTTCTCCTAAGCACTTGTTCCTTTTCACTCTATAACCCTTCCTGGTTGCTCCATATAGGTTACGTCGGGTTGCATATCTATGCGCTCATATGCCCCTATTTGACTGGCATCCGAATTACACTTCCTTAACATTGATACGTGGAACACGTTATGAACTTGCTACATGTTCGGGGTTAGGGCTAGCTCATATGCTAACTTCCCAAACGTCTTAATATATCCAAGGGTCCAACAAATTGTAGACTTAGCTTTCCTTTCTTTCCGAACCTCATCAATCCTTTCCAAGGGATACCTATAACATTACTAGGTCCCCTATTTCATACTCTTTATCCTTTCGTGTCAAATCAACATACTTATCATGTCCATCTTGGGCTACTACTAGCCGTCCTCTGATTAGATTTATCATATCCTTGGTCCTTTGGACTACTGCGGGTCCGAGCATCTTGCGCTCTACAACTTCATCCTAACATAAGGGAGATCGACATTGTCTTCCCTCAAGGATCTCATAAGGCGACATCTCGATAGTGACATATGATCTATTGTCGTAAGATAACTCAATCCGAATTAAGTGATCATTCCAAATTCTTTCAAGTCTATTGCCCAGACTCTCATTATAGCTTTTATCATTAGAACTTTTGCTTCTCGGTACCCATTCTTTTCCAGTTCGTAATCGCTACTACCTTCCGTTCCTAATATTATACTGGTTATACTTTTGCTCGTTAGCGTTCTATAACCTTTTAATAACCACGTCAACCTTAGTATCACGAATGTGTTCCCATTCCGCATACTACCACCACTTTATTACTCCTTTTTCAGTTGTTTCTATTTTCCAAAATTTGATCAATCAAATAGAAGTAAAGGAATTTGTTGAGAGATCACTATGATCATGAACACTTGTTATATCGCATAGTTAGTACAGAAGGTGGCCAGCCTTTAGTACTTGACAAGCAATTAAACAATAGCTGGTATCCTACTCGGCTTCTATCACACAGATAGATAGTCATTCGGCAATACCTCCCCTTCTGGAAGGGTTGTTCTTCTCAGCTTACACGAAATGAAAAGAAGAGAAAAGAATGAACTGAAGAGAATTGTATATATGAAAAAAATATACTGCCACAAAATATCTGGCTTGGAACCTACCTCTGAACTATAGAGGTTTATCATAGAAGAACAAAACATATATGTATTTATATCAGCATCAAGCATTATAGCCTCGTATTTCCCATGCCTAAATATTTTCGCTATCCCGTCCATCATTCTATGGACCCATGCTCTTCCTCGAGCTTATACACAATTACCTTTGAAACTCCTTCGACATCGAAAATCGAATCTGGGATCTCATTCTAGACATCATCGTTACTTGAATTCTATGCTTGCACCGCAACCTTCTTCGTATAATAATACGACTCTCTATTGATAAGAAAGAATAATAATTCACTAGGTAGATACTCTACTTAATTAGTCTATCAATGATAACTTATACACTACCACGACCCGATTAGTGGTACTCAATCTCAACACCCATTCCAATACAACTCTCACGGTTGTAATCAGCTCAATACTCGCAGAATCATTGCTGCCTTACTATGGTCCACCACTGACCTACTGTCGTCATTCATTTTCCATGAAGTCTTAATAGCTAACCATACGGAGTCCATACATGTCGTATCAAATCCTTCTAAGGAGGTAACATAATCACCATTCATGATTCATGGAGTACACTCCTGATCCTGACATACATACATGACATGAAGCATATAAAATTGCAGAAGAGTTTCAATCAAAGCACCGATAGCAGGTTAATACCATTCTTAATCATACGCCCTAAATAGAGGACTTAAGTCAAAGGTTCGTCTAGTCCTTTTTGAAACATGGTCCTGGCTTATCTCAAGATAGTACCTTCTAAGATAGATAGCCTGCTCATGGTGATTACACGAATTAAACCTTTACCAACTACTATTACGGTTGGGTATTGCACAGTCATCAGAAGGAATGTCAATCTTCCAAACCATAATACAACCTTCATAGCTTTAACCATCATCACTGTATTCCTTTGGCACAAGCGCCTATAATTATCCTCTTACCTTTAAAGTGTCGGCCACCTCTTTGGCCTTTCCTGATAGTAAAATTTCCTTACAGTCAATGTCATTTTAACCACCTCCAAATAAATTTTCTACCTTATTTCAATCACAGCTTATATGAAAATACTTTTTTTTTTAATATCTGATGAGTAAAAAAAAAATTTCCATTTTTCCATAAGTTATCCCCTCAGTCTTTAGAGGTTAATCACTGTCATGACTGACTCTCAATCATAATTAGAACATCTTTTATCTTAAGTCCTAATTGCCCTGAACAATTTCGACCATTACTGGTTCGATCCATACTTTCTCGTGGTTTAACACGTGCCCCACTTGGCAACATTATAATTACGTCATATTTCCTTTATCAACATTTTTATTCTTGAGAATTTTGAATATTACCTTTCTCCTTGTAAAACCTCTAAGGTTATCCTTCAATCGTTCCTCCTGTATTCCCTAGATACAGGGCATATCAAAATACCATTCACTATTACTAGAACCATTGTCTATATACTTCTGAAAAATTTCTCCACTGATCCTTAAAGGTTATTATTACCTTAATCCTTTCCAATTCATACTGTCAAAACTCATACTATCCCTATTAAGGGTGAAATGCCAACCTTTATGCATTCCCCTAGGATTTGTTTTAAGTTACCGATGTTCTATTCTTAATTCCACCTTTAAAAAGGTACATGCATCCTTCCATGGATAAATCAAGTCATATATCCTTGATAGATTATCTTATTCATCATTCCCACCTCGATAGTAAATGCCTAATTTCACAATAACATCTGTATACAAAATGAGGTTAATCAAAATGGCCTCCAAAAGATAACAACGGTTATCCGCTTTTCTTGCCTAATCTGGTAACGATAACATGGATGTTCTGGAAGATATTGGTCGTGTTCAACGTGAACTTCTTCTTAATAATTCCTTATTTACTTTTGTTGTTTATCTCAACAGTCACCTCAATGTTGGGATATCTTTCATATCTGGCGTCTCCCTTTCTGGGTATCATGCCACCGGTCTTACACTTCACCTTCTTGAAGGTCACTTCCTTCATCCAATTTTCTTAATTTCTTACTTTCTTATCCCCTTAGTCTATCCGCGTCTCATTATTTATCCTTCGAATTATCTCAAGGTTTCCTCGAATCTTCCCAACTTACAGGGGAAAAAATATATGTATCTCTTATGCCCTCAACCATCAATTTTAACTCATGGTGAATCACCCTCATCCTGACGATTACATACTCTTCTATTTCTATTTCTACGAGTCTTTAGGGTTTCCTCATACCAAACTCCCTTATCATTCCTCAAACTCTATTGCCGTTATATTCCTTTCCACTTCAATTTTTTTTTTCCTTTCTCTTATCATTATTTCATGAACCAACACAACATAAGCATTGATTCCAACATCCCGTCATTCTGGATTCGTGTCCTTAGAACGAATCTTGACAACTTTTACAACTTAGATTCATAATTTTTCATACTCGTCTGCCTTTGTTCTGGCTCTAAAGCTTTTACTCTATCTCTATAACCTTGGGAAGTACTTTCCTGAAAACAATTGACTGAACTTAAATCAGTTTATTATAATCTCTTGCTCCGTGCCTTCCTTGGTCTTTCACCAGCGGGTGGTCTCTCTCTCAGGAGGGTAAGTGATAAAAACAGTCTTTTGAGATTCGTCAATCATTTAGAATCTCAAATGATTCCTATATTTCCTTTAGCCAGGCTCTTGCCTCGACTGGGTCAGCTTGTTCCTTGGAACTCTGAGAGCTTAGCGACTTAAAGGTCATGAAAGAATTTCCTACCGCATTGTTTCCTCAAGGTGGTGGTTGGGGATAATAGTCTAAGTTCTCTTTAGACAGGTCCATGAATTACCGTATAGGGGTACCATCTCGGGTCTCCTGTCCTTACTCGACTTTTGTTTCCTCAGTCTAAATATTTCTTCCTACTCCCCATAATTGGGGTCATCTTACATAATTTAAATCCTCATTTTCCACTTCATCATGTTATGGGTTCCTTTTGTCTTGGTGGCAACCTCCCTGACTATCACGTTCAGGGTTTGCTCTAACTCTTATTCCTCAAACTAGCTTTCATCTAAGATTTCATCTTTAAGCTCTTAAACCTTTGGAACCCAAATTCTATAGGAATACCTCATTATTCCCTTATCATCTCTCTCGGTATTAATCTCATACCTATTTGTTGGCTCTCTGCCTTCATTCATCACTTTTACTGGCACAATATGTTCTTTTCCAATACTTCGGGCTGTATTGCTATCTCAAACAGCTTTTCGGTACCGGCTCCGGTTACCTTCACTACTATTTCCATTTTCTCAAAATCTCTTATAAACTCTCCAAAAGACATTATCATCTTGAGTCTCTCCTTTTTACTAAGGGCATCAGCCACCATATTGGCTTTCCCCGAATGATAAAGAATCTCCCAATCATAATTCTCGATTAGCTCTAACCACCTCCTCTGGCGTATGTTGAGCTCTTTCTACGTAAGAATGTACTAGAGCTCCTATGGTTTGTGAATCTCACACTTCTCTCCATATAAGTAGTGCCTCAAATCTTTAGGGCAAAACTATTGCCACGAGCCCAAGCTCATGGGTGGGGATATCGAATTTTAAATTCCCTTAATTGTCTTGACGCATACGTGATTATCTTGCTGTGCTATATAAGAAGCACCCTAATTCCTTATGCGAAGCGTCACTTACAAATCACAAAATCTCATTTTCCATCCGGCAACGCCAACATAGGGAACATCACTAACCTTTGCTTCGGTTCTTAAAAGTTGTTCTCGCATTTCTCTGTCCATTCGAACTTCTCAGTCTTACGAGTAAGTCGCGTTAAAGGGGGCTACTATCTTTACAAACTTGAACGAACCTCTGGTAGTGACCGGCCAATCCTACCTCTGGTAGTCGACCTAACCATGGTCATCAATTCATCAGTGGTCCTTTATCCATTCTTGTCAGGATCCTCCATGGGATCCTCCTCAGCAACTATCCCTTCTAGGACAACATCCTCAATATCAACATCATCCGGTCCTGCGTTAGGACGCTCTATCGGATCCACAATCCGATCTCCAATTAGTAATAAAACAACATCGCGCTGTTGCTCCTCAACCTCAGGGTTCGGAGTCCCGCTACCATATACGATAACGAACTACGCTCCTATCACGATATTTATAAGGGTTCCCATAAGGGTTTTAACTGTCAGTACTACGTTAGGTAGCCCGACTATGAACTTGGCAAGAGTTCTTATTATCTTAGTTAACTTATTATCTTAACGTCCCATCATCTCTGAGGTTTATAACGCTTAGCTCTGATACCATTTCTGTAACACCCCCAGATCCGGGGTCGAGGATCCGGGTCGTCACGGTCTTTCTTTCCACAATATCACTTCACTTAATTAATAATAATAACCTTATGCTGTGACCCCACACTAACACACACCACAACCCGTTATAGTCTCAGAGATGAAATTTAAATAAGTACAAGTCTTTGAATCCACAATTTAAAAGTTATTACAACCCAAAATGATTACTTGATAAATTTACAGTTAATTTCCATTATCTGCCACAAGTTATAATTATACATAATTGATTCTCAAAAGTAGATGGTCTGATCTACAATAGATCTACCTCTGCAGCTATAGCAGCTACAACATCAACGGGAAGACGCGGGACGCTTCCCACGCGCTTGCGCTGGGTCTGCTGGAGTCTGGCCATCTTTCCTAACTGTTATTGTGTGATGAAGAAATAAAGCAAGGGTGAGCAGCAAGCCCACCAAAATAATATGTATAATGATTTACAATATATGAGCCTACTCATAATACTCATGAAAGTCTTGGTCAAAAGAAATGAACCAAGTTTGATATCTTAATGCGATGAAGTCGCAAAATATTCAGTATATATACATATATACTTTTCAAAATATTGGAAGTCCTCTTCCATGCATAATATACACAAAGTCCCAGTGTATAACTGTATAAAAAAAATATCGTTGCAAGGTGATCTCATATATCTAACCTTGTTTCAACGTTTTTCTGAAAATCTTTGTCATTCCTAAGACAATTATTAATTAGATATAAGTTTAAAAGATGAGGTTACCAAATACCCCAATATACTTATATCTTTCCCAATACTACTTGAACTACCACCGTTCAAGTTATAATCAGTTTCAAAAGTTCATCACATAGATGAGACTACAAGACAAGATTTGAATAGATTCAATCTTTGAAATATTATTGAATGAAATAAAGTTACGAGATACTTTATTTAGTCCCGATATATATATATCCACATATATATATCTCTTAAACATTTCCTGGAACCTCTGTTATGTAAAGTATGAACAGAGTTTGAAACATCCAATGAATTTTGGAAAGGAAAAGAAAACCTTTGGCATAAACCAGATATCTTGCTGATCAGGAAAAGATACCCATAAGTAACCTTTTCTACTAGTAGATGGACGAATTCCCCACTGGTCATCACCCTGGTCATAATTAGGACCTTATGCTGGACTGCCACTCAGCCACTTATGCATTTGATGGACTCCCACTGAGCCACTTACACTATCATGGACGCCCACTGAGCCCATGTTGCTTATGCCGACTCAATAGATGGACTTACTTCCCGAACGATGGGCAAGTAATCAAGATGTTTTCTCAAAACAGCAACCTCGTTGCGAATGTAAAATACACCACTGAGCCGGATCCCTCAAGTTTTGAACGAGTATTTAAATCCCCTTTAAAAGGAAGATCTTAAATATTAAAATGAGTTTTGGGATCCGCTCTAACTTTTTAAAAATCATTTTGAAGACTCGAAAACACTTTATAGAGTGTTTGGAGTAAAGCTGATTTAATGAAGTAAATCAGTCCCCAGAATATTTAGAAAATGACTGAATATTATTAATTAAATAATATTCCCATAAAGAATAATCTTTATAAAAATAATTGAAGTAGAAGTATTAAAACTTATACTTGAAACGAGTATTAAATAACCAAAGATATACTTATATGAAAGTATTATCTTTATTTGAATAATCGAAAATAAGTTTGATTATTAACACCTTATTCTTTAATAAAATAAAGAATATATTTCAGCAAATAATCGGAGTCATAGATCCTCAAATGAATATTCAAATAATATTCATTAAATAATATAAACTGAGTCATAAGCCCTCGAATGAATATTCAAATAATATTCAGATAAATAAATAAAAGGAGTCATAAGCCCTCGAATGAATATTCAAAATAATATTCAATAATAAAATAAAGTTAAAGTTATCGAATAAACCTTATTCGATTAATAGTTTTAAAAACTATATCCATATATATATATATATATATATAAATATATATATATAATATACTCGGGAACATCGACTGTAACACCCCCAGATCCGGGGTCGAGGATCCGGGTCGTCACGGTCTTTCTTTCCACAATATCACTTCACTTAATTAATAATAATAACCTTATGATGTGACCCCACACTAACACACACCACAACCCGTTATAGTCTCAGAGATGAAATTTAAATAAGTACAAGTCTTTGAATCCACAATTTAAAAGTTATTACAACCCAAAATGATTACTTGATAAATTTACAGTTAATTGCCATTATCTGCCACCAGTTATAATTATACATAATTGATTCTCAAAAGTAGATGGTCTGATCTACAATAGATCTACCTCTGCAGCTATAGCAGCTACAACATCAACGGGAAGACGCGGGACGCTTCCCACGCGCTTGCGCTGGGTCTGCTGGAGTCTGGCCATCTTTCCTAACTGTTGTTGTGTGATGAAGAAATAAAGCAAGGGTGAGCAGCAAGCCCACCAAAATAATATGTATAATGATTTACAATATATGAGCCTACTCATAATACTCATGAAAGTCTTGGTCAAAAGAAATGAACCAAGTTGATAACTTAATGCGATGAAGTCGCAAAATATTCAGTATATATACATATATACTTTTCAAAATATTGGAAGTCCTCTTCCATGCATAATATACACAAAGTCCTAGTGTATAACTGTATAAAAAAAATATCGTTGCAAGGTGATCTCATATATCTAACCTTGTCTCAACGTTTTTCTGAAAATCTTTGTCATACATAAGACAATTATTAACTAGATATAAGTTTAAAAGATGAGGTTACCAAATACCCCAATATACTTATATCTTTCCCAAATACTACTTGAACTACCACCGTTCAAGTTATAATTAGTTCAAAAGTTCATCCCACTGATGAGACCACAAGATAAGACTTGAATAGATTCAATCTTTGAAATATTATTGAATGAAAAAGTTATGAGATACTTTATTTAGTCCCGATATATATATATCCACATATATATATCTCTAAAACATTTCCTGGAACCTCTGTTATGTAAGGTATGAACAGAGTTGCAATATCCAATGAATTTGGAAGGAAAAGAAAACCTTTGGCATAAACCAGATATCTTGCTGATCAGGCAAAGATACCCATAAGTAACCTTTTCTACTAGTAGATGGACGAATTCCCCACTGGTCATCACCCTGGTCATAATTAGGACCTTATGCTGGACTGCCACTCAGCCACTTATGCATTTGATGGACTCCCACTGAGCCACTTACACTATCATGGACGCCCACTGAGCCCATGTTGCTTATGCCGACTCAATAGATGGACTTACTTCCCGAACGTTGGGTAAGTAATCAATTCATTTACCAAAGCTGCAACCTTGTTGCGAAAATACACCACAGAGCCGGATCCCTCAGGTTTTAAGCGAGTATTTAAATCCCCTTAAAAAGGAAGATCTTAAATATAAAATTGAGTTTTGGGATCCGCTCTAACTTTTAAAAATCATTTTGAAGACTCGAAAACACTTTATAGAGTGTTTGGAGTAAAGCTGATTTAATGAAGTAAATCAGTCCCCAGAATATTTAGAAAATGACTGAATATTATTATTTAAATAATATTCCCATAAAGAATAATCTTTTATAAAAATAATTGAAGTAGAAGTTTTAAAACTTATACTTGAAACGAGTATTAAATAACCAAAGATATACTTATATAAAAGTATTATCTTTAATTGAATAATCGAAAATAAGTTTGATTATTTACACCTTATTCTTTAATAAATAAAGAATATATTTCAGCAAATAATCGGAGTCATAGATCCTCAAATGAATATTCAAATAATATTCAATAAATAAAATAAGCTGAGTCATAAGCCCTCGAATGAATATTCGAAATAATATTCAATAAATAAATAAGCTGAGTCATAAGCCCTCGAATGAATATTCGAAATAATATTCAATAAATAAATAAGCTGAGTCATAAGCCCTCGAATGAATATTCGAAATAATATTCAATAAATAAATAAGCTGAGTCATAAGCCCTCGAATGAATATTCGAAATAATATTCATTAAATAATAAGCTGAGTCATAAGCCCTCGAATGAATATTCAAAATAATATTCATTAATAAAGTAAAAGGAGTCATAAGTCCTCGAATGAATATTCGAAATAATATTTATTAATAAAATAAAGTTAAAGTTATCGAATAAACCTTATTCGATTAATAGTTTTGAAAACTATGACCATATATATGTATAAATATATATATATATATCCATATCCATATATATACAAAATCTACTCGGGATCCTCGACTCCCGGTTTTAGAAAATATTTTCACCTTTGGGTCCCTATACTAAGGGTATATGCAAGTTACCGCTATCCTCTAGCATAGGTATTATCAACTGAACCAACAGATATATATTTCAAGAATATGAAACAGGCATGCATATATATACCATATCACATGCTACAATATATCGCAAGATTTTGCTAATTAACCAACATGCATCTATCGCAAGATAATGCAAATACATATATTCATCACAACAACAGTATAACGGATAGAATACTTGCCTGAGCGACTGGGGGTTACGAATGGCTCGGGACGAGTCTGGTAACCTATAAGCAACAAGTAAGTTGGAATTAAACCAAAGTCACTTGTAAATCTATACTTTAACTAACTTAGACTCTAACGCTCGTTTTGCGCTCACTGATTCGCTTAAGTCACTCGGGTACCCTCGGCTCCACCATTTTTAATAATTTAACCTTTACGAGTTTTAAAGCGATTCCTTCGCGAATGTCTTACCAACTGCCTAACACACTTACCATAAATGTTTCATACATTAATTAACCCTTTTTGGTCTTTAACCTATGTTTCAAAGTAAGGCGAGGGAAAAAGTTTCGTTCGCGAAACGCCGTTACTTGAAACGGTCGTTTCTCCTAAACCGTGCATCGGAATCGAACGAACTACATATCAAAACGAAGCTCGTAACATGAGATATCTAAACATGGCAGTGGTCATAATCTAGCAGGGGGTTCTCGGGTCCTAATGCTATGCACAAAAACAGTCCAAAGAAAATCGGACGTTACGACGGCTATGTTTACGCGATTTCCCAATTTTAACCATTCAACACCAACCACAAACCAACCTCAAATCCAACATACAACCAACATCCATCCTCATCACCTCATAACAACCCCAACCAATTCAATTTAATCATTCATACTTATGCCTAAACTTAACTTTAATCATACTTAAGTTCCTTTAAATCAAAACCACAACAATTACCATTCCATTTCACTACCATTCCAAATCCCAAACTCTAAATCATAACAACAAGCTACAATATCAAACCACTAATCAAAATCATCTTATAATATATAGGAATCTAGGGTTTGGAGATGGTATACCTTCCTTGAAGTGGTGGGTGGAGCTAGGAAGCCTTAAGAAGCTTTGAGAAGTCTTAAGAATGCTTGGATCTTCAAGAAAACAAGAAAAAGTTCAAGTTAAAAACTTGAAAACACTATTCATTGTCTTCTTCTTTGATTAAATAAAGAAGATTGAGAAGGAATTAATGGCTTAAACTCATGATATAGTCCTAACTAAGCATGAAGATGATTAGGGAATTATCTTACCAATTTAGGAAGCTTGGATCTTGGATTTTGAATTTCTCTTGCCTTTTGAATAGTGAAAAGCCGTGAGCAATGAAGAACAAAGCCTTGGTTGCTTTTGATTTTTGATGAAAATGATTTTACTTGGCTTGGTTGATTGGTTTTTGTGCTTGCTTTAGTCAATTACCTTCTTGCCCTTGAATTTGTGTGGTTCTCATTCAACCACACCTTCTTCCTTCCCTTGTCATGCTTGTGTCATCCTCATGATGTCATCCTCCCTTCCTTGTCCTCTTTCTATTGGTTGGATGACATCCTTCCCACTAATCCCTTTGATTAACTTCCTAATCGTTTGCCTAATGACCGCTGATCTGTTATACGGTTCGCTTAACTTTCGTTCTCGTTTATCGTTTGAAGGATCATACCCTGGATCTTATTACTTAGGTTCCCTTAACCTTTCTCAATACATTATATTCCTTTTTATGATCCTCTATTATAATCCTTTAATTTAAATCCTTTTTATCCTGTTACCTTATACTCAATTCTCTCCGTATCTTGTGGATTTCCGGGAAAAACCAAAGTGTTCGGAATTGGATTCTGACGATCTTTACATACACTTATATACTTCATAGAGTACTAATAATATCCCATAAGATCAATAACAGAACCCCTACATAGCGTGGCATGAAAAGTTTTCTCGTTCAGCAAAAACACTATTCATAAGGGTTTCAAAATTTCTCAAAATTTGGGGTTATTACAGTCTCCCCTCCTTAAAAGGATTCCGTCCCGGAATCAGATAGAAAACAAATGGGGATACTTTCTTAGCATTGTGCCTTCTAACTCTCTAGTCAATTTTCCCACATTGTGGTTCTACCATCAAACTCTGACTAGTTTGATAACCCTTCTCCTAAGCACTTGTCCCTTTTCGATCTATAACCCTTTCTGGTTGCTCCATATAGGTTACGTCGGGTTGCATATCTATGCGCTCATATGCCTCTATTTATCTGGCATCTGAATTACACTTCCTTAACATTGATACATGAAACACGTTACGACCTGCTACATGTTCGGGGTTAGGGCTAGCTCATATGCTAACTTCCCAAACGTCTTAATATATCCAAGGGTCCAACGAATTGTAGACTTAGCTTTCCTTTCTTTCCGAACCTCATCAATCTTTTCCAAGGGATACCTATATCATTACTAGGTCCCCTATTTCATACTCTTTATCCTTCCGTGTCAAATCAACATACTTATAATGTCCATCTTGGGCTACTACCAGCCGTCCTCTGATTAGATCTATCATATCCTTGGTCCTTTGGACTACTGCGGGTCCGAGCATCTTACGCTCTATAACTTCATCCTAACATAAGGGAGATCGACATTATCTTCCCTCAAGAATCTCATAAGGCGACATCTCGATAATGACATATGATCTATTGTCGTAAGATAACTCAATCCGAATTAAGTGATCATTCCAAATTCTTTCAAGTCTATTGCACAGACTCTCACTATAGCTTTTAGCATTAGAACTTTTGCTTCTCAATACCCATTCTTTTCCAGTTCGTAATCGCTATCACCTTTCGTTCCTAATATTATACTGGTTATACTTTTGCTCGTTAGCGTTCTATAACCTTTTAATAACCACGTCAACCTTAGTATCACGAATGTGTTCCCATTCCGCATACTACCACCACTTTATTACTCCTTTTTCAGTTGTTTCTATTTTCCAAAATTTGATCAATCAAATAGAAGTAAAGGAATTTGTTGAGAGATCACTATGATCATGAACACTTGTTATATCGCATAGTTAGTACAGAAGGTGGCCAGTCTTTAGTACTTGACAAGCAATTAAACAATAGATGGTATCCTACTAGGCTTCTATCACACAGATAGATAGTCATTCGGCAATACCTCCCCTTCTGGAAGGGTTGTTCTTCTCAGCTTACATGAAATGAAAAGAAGAGAAAAGAACGAACTGAAGAGAATTGTATATATGAAAAAAAAAAAAAATATACTGCCACAAAATATCTGGCTTGGAACCTACCTCTGAACTATAGAGGTTTATCATAGAAGAACAAAACATATTTGTATTTATATCAACATCAAGTATTATAGCATCGCATTTCACGTGCCTAAATATTTTCGCTATCCCGTCCATCATTCTATGGACCCATGCTCTTCCTCGAGCTTATACACAATTACCTTTGAAACTCCTTCGACATCGAAAATCGAATCTGGGATCTCATTCTAGACATCATCGTTACTTGAATTCTATGCTTGCACCGCAACCTTCCTTGTATAATAATACGACTCTCTATTGATAAGAAAGAATAATTATTCACTAGGTAGATACTCTACTTAATTAGTCTATCAATGATAACTTATACACTACCACTACCCGATTAGTGGTACTCAATCTCAACACCCATTCCAATACAACTCTCACGGTTGTAATCAGCTCATTACTCGCAGAATCATTGCTGCCTTACTAAGGTCCACCACTGACCTACTGTAGTCATTCATTTTCCATGAAGTCTTAATAACTAACCATACGGAGTCCATACATCTCGTATCTAATTCTCCTAAGGAGTTAACATAACCACCAATCACAATTCATGAAGAACACTCCAAACTCTGACGTACTTTCATGACATGAAGCAGATAAAATTTGCAGAAGAGTTTCGCTCAAAGCAACGATAGCAGGTTAATACCATTCTTAATCATATACCTTCAATAGAAGACTTAACTCAAAGGTTTGTTTAGTCCTTTTTGAACTATGGTCCTGGCTTATCTCAAGATAGTATCTTCTGAGATAGATAGCCCGCTCATGGCGATTACACGAATTAAACCTTTACTAACTACTATTACGGTTGGGTATTGCACAGTCATCAGAAGGAATGTCAATCTTCCAAACCATAATACAACCTTCACCGTTTTAACCATCGTCACTGTATTCCTTTGGCACAAGTGCCTATAATTATCCTCTTACCTTTAAAGTGTCGGCCACCTCTTTGGCCTTTCCTGATAGTACAATTTCCTTACAGTCAATGTCATTTTAACCACCTCCAAATAATTTTCTACCTTATTTCAATCACAGCTTATGTGAAAATACTTTTTTTTTTAATATCTGATGAGTAAAAAAAAATTTCCATTTTTCCATAAGTTATCCCCTCAGTCTTTAGAGGTTAATCACTGTCGCGACTGACTCTCGATCGTACTTAGAACATCTTTTGTCTTAGGTCCTAATTGCCCTGAATAATTTCGACCTTTACTGGTTCGATCCATACTTTCTCGTGGTTTAACACGTGCCCCACTTGGCATCATTATAATTATGTCATATTTCCTTTATCAACATTTTTATTCTTGAGAATTTCGAATATTTCCTTTCTCCTTGTAAAACCTCTAAGGTTATCCTTCAATCGTTCCTCCTATATTCCCTATATACAGGGCATATCAAAATACCATTTACTGATACTAGAACCATTGTCTATATACTTCTGAAAAATTTCTCCACTGATCCTTAAAGGTTATTATTACCTTAATGCTTTCCAATTCATACTGTCAAAACTCATACTATCCCTATCAAGGGTGAAATGCCAACCTTTATGCATTCCCCTAGGATTCGTTTTAAGTTACCGATGTTCTATCCTTAATTCCACCTTTAAAAAGGTACAAGCATCCTTCCATGGATAAATAAAGTCATATATCCCTGATATGGGTATCTTATTCAATCATTCCCACCTCGATAGTAAATGCCTAATTTCACAATAACATCTGTATACAAAATGAGGTTAATCAAAATGGCCTCCAAAAGATAACAACGGTTATCCGCTTTTCTTGCCTAATCTGGTAACGATAACATGGATGTTCTGGAAGATATTGGTCGTGTTCAACGTGAACTTCTTCTTAATAATTCCTTATTTACTTTTGTTGTTTATCTCAACAGTCATCTCAATGTTGGGATATCTCTCATACCTGGCGTCTCCCTTTCTGGGTATCGGGCCACCGGTCTTACATTTCACATTATTGAAGGTCACTTCCTTCATCCAATTTTTCCTGATTTCTTACTTTCTTGTCTCCTCAGTCTATCCGTGTCTCGATATTTATCCTTCGAACTATCTCAAGGTTTCCTCGAATCCTCCCAACTTAAAGGGGGTACAATATATGTATCTCTTATGCCTTCAACCATCAATTTTAACTCATGGTGGATCATCATCATCCTGACAATTACATACTTTTCTATTTCTATTGCTATGAGTCTTTAGGGTTTCCTCATACCCAACTCCCTTATCATTCCTCAAACTCTATTGCCTTTATATTCCTTTCCACTTCAGTTTCTTTTTATTTTCCTTTCTCTTATCATTATTTCACAAACCAATCACAATATAAGCATTGATTTCAAACATCCCGTCATTCTGGATTCGTGTCCTCAGAACGAATCTTGACAACTTTTACAACTTAGATTCATAATTTATCATACTTCTCTGCCTTTGTTCTGGCTCTAAAGCTTTTACACTATCTCCTTATCTTTGGGAATTACTTTCCCGAAAACAATTGACTGGACTTAAATCAGTTTATTCTAACCTCTGGCTCCGTGCCTTTCTTGGTCTTTCACCAACGGGTGGTCTCTCTCTTGGGAGGGTAAGTGACAAAAACAGTCCTTTTGAGATTCGTCAATCATTTAGAATCTCAAATGATTCCTATATTTCCTTTAGCCAGGCTTTTGCCTCGACTGGGTCAGCTTGTTCCTTGGAACTCTGAGAGCTTAGCGACTTAAAGGTCCTGAAAATATTTCCCACTACATTGCTTCCTCAAGGTGGTGGTTGGGAATAAAGTATAAGTTCTGTTTAGACAGGTCCATGAATTTCCGTATAGGAGTACCGTCTCGGGTCTCCTTATCTCGCTCGACTTCTGTTTTCTTAGTCTAAACGTTCCCTCCTCCTCCCCATAATCGGGGTCATCCTTCATGTTTTAAATCCTCATTTTCCACTCCATTATATTATGGGTTCCTTCTATCTTGATGGCGACCTCCCTGACTATCACGTTCAGGGTTTGCTCTAAATCTTATTCCTCAAACTATGGCTCTCATCTAAGTTCTCATCCTTACGCTCTTGAACTTTCGGAACCCAAATTCTATAGGAATACCTCATTATTCCCTTATCATCTTTCTCGATATTAATCTTTTATCTAATTGTTGGCTCTCTGCCTTCATTCATAACTTTTTCTGACACAATATGATCTTTTCCAATAATTCGGGCTGTATTGCAATCTCAAACAGCTTTTCGGTACCGGCTCCGGTTACCTTCACTACTATTTCCATTTTCTCAAAATCTCTTATAAACTCTCCAAAAGACATCATCATCTTGAGTCTCTCCTTTTTACTAAGGGCATCAGCCACCATATTGGCTTTCCCCGAATGATAAAGAATCTCCCAATTATAATTCTTGATTAGCTCTAACCGCCTCCTCTGGCGTATGTTGAGCTCTTTCTACGTGAAAATGTACTAGAGCACTTATGGCTTAGGTAATTCTCGCACTTCTCTCCATACAAGTAGTGCCTCCAATCTTTAGGGTAAAACTATTGCCACGAGCCTAAGCTCATGGGCGGGGATATTGAATTTCATATTACCTTAATTGTCTTGACGCAGACGCGATTATCTTGCTGTTCTAAGAAGCACCCTAATTCCTTATGCGAAGCGTCACTTACAAATCACAAAATCTCCTTTTTCCATCCGGCAATGCCAGCATAGGGGCCATCACCAACCTCTGCTTCAGTTCTTGAAAGCTGTTCTCGCATTTCTCTGTCCATTCGAACTTCTCAGTCTTACGAGTAAGCCGCGTTAAAGGGGCTACTATCTTTATAACTTGAACGAACCTCCGGTAGTGACCGGCCAATCCTACCTCTGGTAGTCGACCAAACCATGGTCATCAATTCATCAGTGGTCCTTTATCCAATCCTGTCAGGATCCTCCATGGGATCCTCCTCAACAACTATCCCTTTAGGACAACATCCTCAACCACTAAATCCTCAATATCAACATCATCCGGTCCTGCATTAGGACACTCTATCGGATCCAAAATCCGATCTCCAATTAGTAATAAAATATCATCGCGATGTTGCTCCTCAACATCAGGGTTCGGAGTCCCGCTACCATATACGATAACGAACTACGCTCCTATCACGATATTTATAAGGGTTCCCATAAGGGTTTTAACTGTCAGTACTACGTTAGGTAGCCCGACTATGAACTTGGCAAGAGTTCTTATTATCTTTGTGAACTTATTATCTTAACGTCCCATCATCTCTGAGGTTTATAACGCTTAGCTCTGATACCACTTCTGTAACACCCCCAGATCCGGGGTCGAGGATCCGGGTCGTCACGGTCTTTCTTTCCACAATATCACTTCACTTAATTAATAATAATAACGTTATGCTGTGACCCCACACTAACACACACCACAACCCGTTATAGTCTCAGAGATGAAATTTAAATAAGTACAAGTCTTTGAATCCACAATTTAAAAGTTATTACAACCCAAAATGATTACTTGATAAATTTACAGTTAATTGCCATTATCTGCCACCAGTTATAATTATACATAATTGATTCTCAAAAGTAGATGGTCTGATCTACAATAGATCTACCTCTGCAGCTATAGCAGCTACAACATCAACGGGAAGACGCGGGACGCTTCCCACGCGCTTGCGCTGGGTCTGCTGGAGTCTGGCCATCTTTCCTAACTGTTGTTGTGTGATGAAGAAATAAAGCAAGGGTGAGCAGCAAGCCCACCAAAATAATATGTATAATGATTTACAATATATGAGCCTACTCATAATACTCATGAAAGTCTTGGTCAAAAGAAATGAACCAAGTTGATAACTTAATGCGATGAAGTCGTAAAATATTCAGTATATATACATATATACTTTTCAAAATATTGGAAGTCCTCTTCCATGCATAATATACACAAAGTCCTAGTGTATAACTGTATAAAAAAAATATCGTTGCAAGGTGATCTCATATATCTAACCTTGTCTCAACGTTTTTCTGAAAATCTTTGTCATACATAAGACAATTATTAACTAGATATAAGTTTAAAAGATGAGGTTACCAAATACCCCAATATACTTATATCTTTCCCAAATACTACTTGAACTACCACCGTTCAAGTTATAATTAGTTCAAAAGTTCATCCCACTGATGAGACCACAAGATAAGACTTGAATAGATTCAATCTTTGAAATATTATTGAATGAAAAAGTTATGAGATACTTTATTTAGTCCCGATATATATATATCCACATATATATATCTCTAAAACATTTCCTGGAACCTCTGTTATGTAAGGTATGAACAGAGTTGCAATATCCAATGAATTTGGAAGGAAAAGAAAACCTTTGGCATAAACCAGATATCTTGCTGATCAGGCAAAGATACCCATAAGTAACCTTTTCTACTAGTAGATGGACGAATTCCCCACTGGTCATCACCCTGGTCATAATTAGGACCTTATGCTGGACTGCCACTCAGCCACTTATGCATTTGATGGACTCCCACTGAGCCACTTACACTATCATGGACGCCCACTGAGCCCATGTTGCTTATGCCGACTCAATAGATGGACTTACTTCCCGAACGTTGGGTAAGTAATCAATTCATTTACCAAAGCTGCAACCTTGTTGCGAAAATACACCACAGAGCCGGATCCCTCAGGTTTTAAGCGAGTATTTAAATCCCCTTAAAAAGGAAGATCTTAAATATAAAATTGAGTTTTGGGATCCGCTCTAACTTTTAAAAATCATTTTGAAGACTCGAAAACACTTTATAGAGTGTTTGGAGTAAAGCTGATTTAATGAAGTAAATCAGTCCCCAGAATATTTAGAAAATGACTGAATATTATTATTTAAATAATATTCCCATAAAGAATAATCTTTTATAAAAATAATTGAAGTAGAAGTTTTAAAACTTATACTTGAAACGAGTATTAAATAACCAAAGATATACTTATATAAAAGTATTATCTTTAATTGAATAATCGAAAATAAGTTTGATTATTTACACCTTATTCTTTAATAAAATAAAGAATATATTTCAGCAAATAATCGGAGTCATAGATCCTCAAATGAATATTCAAATAATATTCAATAAATAAAATAAGCTGAGTCATAAGCCCTCGAATGAATATTCGAAATAATATTCAATAAATAAATAAGCTGAGTCATAAGCCCTCGAATGAATATTCGAAATAATATTCAATAAATAAATAAGCTGAGTCATAAGCCCTCGAATGAATATTCGAAATAATATTCAATAAATAAATAAGCTGAGTCATAAGCCCTCGAATGAATATTCGAAATAATATTCATTAAATAATAAGCTGAGTCATAAGCCCTCGAATGAATATTCAAAATAATATTCATTAATAAAGTAAAAGGAGTCATAAGTCCTCGAATGAATATTCGAAATAATATTTATTAATAAAATAAAGTTAAAGTTATCGAATAAACCTTATTCGATTAATAGTTTTGAAAACTATGACCATATATATGTATAAATATATATATATATATCCATATCCATATATATACAAAATCTACTCGGGATCCTCGACTCCCGGTTTTAGAAAATATTTTCACCTTTGGGTCCCTATACTAAGGGTATATGCAAGTTACCGCTATCCTCTAGCATAGGTATTATCAACTGAACCAACAGATATATATTTCAAGAATATGAAACAGGCATGCATATATATACCATATCACATGCTACAATATATCGCAAGATTTTGCTAATTAACCAACATGCATCTATCGCAAGATAATGCAAATACATATATTCATCACAACAACAGTATAACGGATAGAATACTTGCCTGAGCGACTGGGGGTTACGAATGGCTCGGGACGAGTCTGGTAACCTATAAGCAACAAGTAAGTTGGAATTAAACCAAAGTCACTTGTAAATCTATACTTTAACTAACTTAGACTCTAACGCTCGTTTTGCGCTCACTGATTCGCTTAAGTCACTCGGGTACCCTCGGCTCCACCATTTTTAATAATTTAACCTTTACGAGTTTTAAAGCGATTCCTTCGCGAATGTCTTACCAACTGCCTAACACACTTACCATAAATGTTTCATACATTAATTAACCCTTTTTGGTCTTTAACCTATGTTTCAAAGTAAGGCGAGGGAAAAAGTTTCGTTCGCGAAACGCCGTTACTTGAAACGGTCGTTTCTCCTAAACCGTGCATCGGAATCGAACGAACTACATATCAAAACGAAGCTCGTAACATGAGCTATCTAAACATGGCAGTGGTCATAATCTAGCAGGGGGTTCTCGGGTCCTAATGCTATGCACAAAAACAGTCCAAAGAAAATCGGACGTTACGACGGCTATGTGTACGCGATTTCCCAATTTTAACCATTCAACACCAACCACAAACCAACCTCAAATCCAACATACAACCAACATCCATCCTCATCACCTCATAACAACCCCAACCAATTCAATTTAATCATTCATACTTATGCCTAAACTTAACTTTAATCATACTTAAGTTCCTTTAAATCAAAACCACAACAATTACCATTCCATTTCACTACCATTCCAAATCCCAAACTCTAAATCATAACAACAAGCTACAATATCAAACCACTAATCAAAATCATCTTATAATATATAGGAATCTAGGGTTTGGAGATGGTATACCTTCCTTGAAGTGGTGGGTGGAGCTAGGAAGCCTTAAGAAGCTTTGAGAAGTCTTAAGAATGCTTGGATCTTCAAGAAAACAAGAAAAAGTTCAAGTTAAAAACTTGAAAACACTATTCATTGTCTTCTTCTTTGATTAAATGAAGAAGATTGAGAAGGAATTAATGGCTTAAACTCATGATATAGTCCTAACTAAGCATGAAGATGATTAGGGAATTATCTTACCAATTTAGGAAGCTTGGATCTTGGATTTTGAATTTCTCTTGCCTTTTGAATAGTGAAAAGCCGTGAGCAATGAAGAACAAAGCCTTGGTTGCTTTTGATTTTTGATGAAAATGATTTTACTTGGCTTGGTTGATTGGTTTTTGTGCTTGCTTTAGTCAATTACCTTCTTGCCCTTGAATTTGTGTGGTTCTCATTCAACCACACCTTCTTCCTTCCCTTGTCATGCTTGTGTCATCCTCATGATGTCATCCTCCCTTCCTTGTCCTCTTTCTATTGGTTGGATGACATCCTTCCCACTAATCCCTTTGATTAACTTCCTAATCGTTTGCCTAATGACCGCTGATCTGTTATACGGTTCGCTTAACTTTCGTTCTCGTTTATCGTTTGAAGGATCATACCCTGGATCTTATTACTTAGGTTCCCTTAACCTTTCTCAATACATTATATTCCTTTTTATGATCCTCTATTACAATCCTTTAATTTAAATCCTTTTTATCCTGTTACCTTATACTCAATTCTCTCCGTATCTTGTGGATTTCCGGGAAAAACCAAAGTGTTCGGAATTGGATTCTGACGATCTTTACATACACTTATATACTTCATAGAGTACTAATAATATCCCATAAGATCAATAACAGAACCCCTACATAGCGTGGCATGAAAAGTTTTCTCGTTCAGCAAAAACACTATTCATAAGGGTTTCAAAATTTCTCAAAAATTGGGGTTATTACATCGACTCCCGGTTTAGAAATATGTTCACCTTTTATCCCCTATACTAAGGGTATACGCAACTACTTGCTTATTTCTAGCATAGGTATTATGCAACTATAAGCATTGAAATCAACAGATAGATAACCAGATTACGAAACAGACATGCATATATACCATATTAGCATGCTCCAATATATCGCAAAATTTGCTAATAACAATCATGCAATATCACAAGATAATGCATATACATATATTTACATCACAACAACAGTATAACGGGTAGAAAACTTGCCTGAGCGACTGGGGGTTACGAATGGCTCGGGACGAGTCTGGTAACCTATAAGCAACAAGTAAGTTGGAATTAAACCAAAGTCACTTGTAAATCTATACTTTAACTAACTTAGACTCTAACGCTCGTTTTGCGCTCACTGATTCGCTTAAGTCACTCGGGTACCCTCGGCTCCACCATTTTTAATAATTTAACCTTTACGAGTTTTAAAGCGATTCCTTCGCGAGTGTCTTACCAACTGCCTAACACACTTACCATAAATGTTTCATACATTAATTAACCCTTTTTGGTCTTTAACCTATGTTTCAAAGTAAGGCGAGGGAAAAAGTTTCGTTCGCGAAACGCCGTTACTTGAAACGGTCGTTTCTCCTAAACCGTGCATCGGAATCGAACGTACTACATATCAAAACGAAGCTTGTAACATGAGCTATCTAAACATGGCAGCGGTCATAATCTAGCAGGGGGTCCTCGGGTCCTAATGTTATGCACAAAACAGTCTAAAGAAAATCGGACGTTACGACGGCTATGTTTACGCGATTACCAATATTTATACCACTCCAATTCTTTACCAATTCACTACAAACCACCCAACCATCATCAATACATCAAACACAACTTATATCAAGGCAAAGTCAGTCCATAATCTCAAGGTTTTCCAACTTATTCAACCGCAAACATGATCTACTAACCATAACTTAAGATTCATTAACCATTAACCAAGATTCATATCCAAAATCACCACAAATCCAACCAAACTATCTAACATACATGGATCTTGCTATACATACATGGATATTTCTATATATACATTAATCCATCCATGAACTCATCAAAACTCAAAGTTCAAACTATAAGTTAAAGGTGAAAGTTGTTTATACCTCCTTGAAGCTTCCTAACACAACCCAAGAGCTTTGAATGCCTAAAAGAACCTTGATCCTTGCTTGTATAACCTTAATCTTTCATAAAAATTCAAGAAAACTAAAGTTATTTCTTGAAGGTTACTATTCACCATCTTCTTCCTTGATTTATTGGAAGAGATTGTGAAGGAATTAGGAGCTTAAACTTATAGCATATCCATATCTATGTACAAGGAAGCTTAGATAATTACCTTGTGATTTAACAATGCTTGGAACTTGATTTTTGAAATTCTTGCCCTTGAAAAAGATGAAAAGCCGAGAGCAAGATGATGAGAATGAAATGATTTTGTGTTTTTTGATTTGTTTGGCTTAGCTTGGTTGCTTTTTGTTTTGTTTTTGGTTAATTACCTTAATAACCTTATATTTGTGTGGTTATAAACCAACCACACCTCCTCCTTCCCTATGTCATGCTTACATCACATTGCTATGTCATCCTCCCTTCCTTGTCCTCTTCTCATTGGTTGGGTGACATCACTTCCTCTAATCCATTTGCTTAACTTCCTAATTGTTTGCCTAATGACCGCTGATCTGTTATACGGTTCGCTTAACTTTCGTTTTCGTTTATCGTTTGAGGGATCATACCCGGGATCTTATTACTTAGGTTCCCTTAACCTTTCTCAATATATTATATTCCTTTTATGATCCTCTCCTATAATCCTTTAATTTAAATCCTTTTTATCCTGTTACCTTATACTCAATTCTCTCCGTATCTTGTAGATTTCCGGGAAAAATCAAAGTGTTCGGAATTGGATTCTGACGATCTTTACATACACTTATATACCACATAGAGTACTAATAATATCCCATAAGATCAATAACAGAACCCCTACATAGCGTGGCATGAAAAGTTTTCTCGTTCAGCAGAAACACTATTCATAAGGGTTTCAAAATTTCTCAAAAATTGGGGTTATTACACTCTACTTTATCGCCTTACTATCAGACTATCCTGGATCCGACTTTGACACTCAGGTCCTTCGCTTGGAACCTCGCTGAGTTTGCCGACTGATCACTAGGTTATCTTTATTCCAACGTCAATTCTCGAGTCATTCGACTAGCACCAATAATCATGACTGAACCATAACCAAACGGCCGGAACAGAACAAATCATCGGAATAGTAGGAACCAGCGGCAGAGTCGCCGGAAAGAGAAGGAAAATGACGGCGAATCGAGAGAAATAAAAGAGGGAGAGAGGGAACAGACAAGAGAGAGTAGAGATCGATTGTACCCCCCCCCAAATCAATTTGTTTCTGTAAATGCTTATGAGTTCAGTCGAGAAAAATCGAGAAGCTGCCACAGAGTTGAACAAAAAAAAACTGATACATGTCCTTTTTTTATAAAAAATGGACACGTATCCTGATACCCCCAAGACTGGATGCTGACTCGTTCTTTCAATATAAACGAATCATAGTTACCACAGATGATTTTGATCCGAAAATTTACCAAACTAATTTTAAAATTTCCAGAATAATTCAACCTTAAATAAATACGAGTTTCATAATTTTTGAAAATTTCTAAGTTAAGTACGGATTTTACAAATAAATGCAATTAGAAAATTATACAGGGCTAAATAATTGCTGAAATATTGATTTCTAAATTTTATAAAATCCCAAAAATAATTATTGTAATTATAAAACCATAAAAACAATTTTAGAGACAATCCAAATATTTATGAAAAATAAAACTGCAATAAAATCACTTTTAAAAGCGATACAAAATCATACAACCCAATAATTAACCACACAATTCAATCCCATACACTAGTAATCACATATACATAATGACAAAGCAATAACCCGCTGACAGAACTCATATACATATTTTATTCATTTAATTATTTAGTAATTATATATTTAAATAATACAAAAAATATGTGAGTCGTTATACCCCCCCCCTCTGTGTGTTATTCATTTCCTAAAAAGTGGTATCAGAGAAAAATCTGAAAGTAAACAGATTCAAGATCTTGGAAGAATGAATACACAGAAGATCAGTAGCATCAAAATTCCTATATTTGATAAAGCTAACTACACTCTTTAGAAAAAGAAAATGCTGTTGTTTATCAGGATGGCCAATCCACTCTATATTCAGATTCTAAAAAATGGGCCCTTCACTCCTTTGATTAGAGTTGAAGAATCAACAGATGGTGATATGGTCATTCCAGCTCATTATGCTCCAAAAGACCCTTCTGAGTACACTGAGCCTGAAAAGGAGAAAGTTTTCCTGGATAGTGGCTTGCAACTAATATTGATAGAGTCACTTGACAATGTGATGTATAACAACATTGTTAACTGTGACACTGCCAAGCAAATCTGGGAAAAGATTGAAATACTCTGTGAAGGAACTGAGGAAGTTAGATCTAATCAAAGAAGGATACTGATTTTACAATATGAAGGTTTCATGGCCAAGCCAAAAGAAAGTATAACTGATGTGTTTGAAAGGTTCAATAAGCTGATAAATGATTTGCAGCTCTATGACAAATACTATGAAGCTGAAGAAGTGAACTTGAAGTTCTTGCTTACTCTCCCTGATCATTTAGAACATAAAATCTCAGCAATCAGGGAAGGAAGAGACTTGAGCAGAATAACTCTGGAAGTCTTGTATGAAATCTTGAAAATATATGAACTAGAAATGATTCAAAAGAAATCATTAAGGTCTGGTCAAGGGCATGTTGTAGATGGTTCAAGTACCCTAATTGTTAATAAAAGCCAGACCTCTAATGATGAGCCAAGATCCCAGACTCCAGCTGCCTCAACAAGTGAGCAAAGAACAAATGATTCACAAGAACAGGTCATTCTGGAATTGGAAGAAGATGAGTTATACACCTTGGATGAACTTGATGAGCTTGATCAGTCAATGGCCTATATAGCAAGAAAGTTTTCTAACATTAGAGTAAAGAAGCCAAGATTCTTCAAGGGTAAAGGACAGTCTTTCAACAAAGACAGCAACTGGAAAGGAAACGGGAAGTACACATTTGATAGTAAAAATGGTTACAAAACTGGATCTGTTGACAGATCAAAGGTAAGGTGCTTTACCTGTGATGAACTAGTCCATTTTGCTACAGAATGCAGGAAACCCAAGAAAGCAAAGAAAGACAAAGCTTATCTTGAATTGGAAGCAAAGTATGAAGCTCTTCTAAAGAAACTGCAAAGTAAAGCTTATATTGTAGAGGGAAAAAATTGGGATGATTCTGATAATGATGAAGATGAGGAAGTTGGAAATTATGCTTTAATGGCCTTGAAGCAGGGAGAATCATCCTCATCAAAATCACAGGTACCAACTTACACTACCATTGATTTAAATATGAGTCAATATAAGGAAAATGTAGAAAAGATGAGCACAGAAATATTTCACATTCATACAAGTATGGTTGCTGCTAATGAAGAAGTTAGCAGATTGACAAAGATAAATGAGAAGCTTGAAAGTGAGAAACAAGAAACTGAGTTGTTGTTGGTAGAGCTTCAAACTGTAAGGAAAGAAAATGCATATCTAAAGAATAATCTCAAGTGTGCAAGTGAAATAGAAGCAGTGCTAAGAGAGAAGCTGGAAAAGAATGAAGTTCAATTGAAATCCTTTAAGAATGCATCTGAGTTAATTGGACAGTACCATGAGAAAAATAAGTCATGTGCAAACATTGCTATTGGTCTTGACTATGATGCCTGGAATAGCAAAAAGAAAGACATAGGTGACAAAGGAAAAGCAACAGAAAATGAAAATGTTCCATCAATGCTGAAAAAGGTTGTCTCACCTATGTTCAAGGCATGTGAAGTAAATTTCAGTGAGGAAGAGTTGATTATCAAGCAAGAAATTATTGATGAAGATAAAGAGAAGAAAAATGCAGAAGTAACTCCATCTTCCAAAGCTGAAGAGAAGCTCATGGATAAACAAAGCTCCAAGACACCTGTCAAAGAAACCAAGACCGATGATGCAAGAAAGAAGAAGAAAAATAGAAATGGGAAAATTGGGATAAACAAAAGCAATAATTTTGCTTATGTTGCAGATGCTCCAAGAAAGAAGTGTGAAAAATGTGGTTCTGTAAATCATCTAACTCACCTTTGTAAAAAGGTTGTTAGTAAGCCAGCTGAAGGAGCATGCAAGTACAATGAAGCATATGCAAATGATCCCTACTCATTCTGTGACAAGTTTGACTGTATCCCTTATAACTTGAAAGTGATGAAGAGTTGTCACAAACTGAGAGTAGACCTCAAAGAAACAAAAATTGGGTCTACATCAGATAGGGAAAATGCACAACAGTCATTGAATTTTATTTTATCTGAAATAACTCATTCTACTTCTACTAAATCAGTTAACAAGAAGAAAGTACCCAACACTGCTTGGGTTGCTAAACACACTTAAAACTCATTGTGTGCAGGGAAAAGTGAAGAAAGTCATATGGATCATTGACAGTGGGTGTTCCAGACATATGACAGGTGATAAGGCCCTGCTATCACAGTTTTAGGAGAAGGTTGGCCCTTTGGTGACCTTTGGAGACAACAACAAAGGATTCGCAATGGGATATGGCAAGATTATTTCTGAGGATATTGTCATTGATGATGTTACACTGGTAGCTGGTCTTGAAGTGAATCTTCTCAGTATTAGCCAATTTATAGACAAAGGTTTTGAAGTCTTATTCAACAAAGAAGAACGTACTTTTATCAGCAAAAAACTGGTGAAGTTGCTCTGAAAAGAGCAAGGAAAGGAAGCTTGTTTTTTGCAGACTTGGACTCAACAAATAAGGATGGAATTTGTTGCTTCTACACCAAGGCATCAGAAGAACAAAGCAAGCTATGGCATAAGAAATTGTTTCACTTGAATTTCAAGGCGATTAATACCTTGGTCAAACAGGAGTTAGTAAGAAACATGCCTAAACTAGAATTTGCTCAAGTTGAAGTTTGTGAAGCTTTTCAGAAAGGAAAAATGAAAAGATCAAGTCACAAGTCAAAAACTGTGAATTCTATAAGTGCACCATTGCAACTTATTCACGTGGACTTGTTTGGACCAGTAAATGTTTTATCAATTTCAAGGAACAAATATGCACTTATGATGGTGGATGATTTCTCAAGATACACTTGGGTAGAGTTCATGTACTCTAAAGATAAAACTCCACACATCATAATTGAGCACATCAAGAAGATAGAAAAACAGGCTACAGATCAAAATTATGTGAAAAGATTGAGAAGTGATAATGGAACAGAATTCAGGAATGCGACATTGGGTGAATTCTGCAAAAATAAAGGGATTGTTCAAGAATTCTCAGCAGCTAGAACACTTCAACAAAATGGAGTAGTTGAAAGGAAGAACAGAACATTGGTTGAAGCTGCAAGAACAATGCTACAAGATTCCAAGTTGCCAACAAGTTTCTGGGAAGAGGCTGTTAACACTGCATGCTACACTTAAAACATATATCTCATTAACAAGCTCATGGCATATCACCCTACTTAATCATGTCTAAAAGAAAGCCTACGGTAAAGCATCTTCATGTGTTTGGAAGCAAGTGTTACATTTTGAAAGGCAACTTTGAATATGTGGGAAAATTTGACTCAAAAGTTTTTGAAGCAATTTTTCTGGGATAGTCACTAGAGAGAACTACCTACAAGGTCTATATGATAGATCAAAAGAAGATTATGGAAATCACATATGTGACTTTTGATGATAACAAGTGTCCAGGATTGGAATGCCTTGATGAAAATGAAGCTAAAGCCCTTGCATTTGAAAACCTCAACATTGATAGTGATTCTGATGGTGAAGATGAAGTCAATGCTCAACAGATGTTGAATGAAGAGATTACTGAACAGGAAAATCATGGGAATGGAAACTCATCTCAAACACCTAAATTTGATAGCACAAACTCAGGGGGAGAAAGAGAAGAAGGATTTAGCAGTCATATCAATAATGAAGAAAATGATGAAGGCACAAGTCAATAAACTCATACAAGGAAGTGGGATAAAAGTCACACTAGAGAAATAATTATTGTTGATCCTACTGCTGGTGTGAGGACTAGGAGTGCAACTGCTAATGAGTGTCTACATGCATGCTTTCTGTCTCAAACAGAACCCAAGAAAACTGAAGAAACTCTAATGGATCCTGATTGGATATCTGCAATGCAAGAGGAGCTTAATCAGTTTGAAAGGAACAAAGTTTGGGAGTTAGTTCCTGCACCAAAGAATAGGAGCATTATTGGAACAAAATGGGTGTTCAGGAATAAGATGGATGAAAATGGTATAGTTACCAGAAATAAAGCAAGGTTAGTTGTAAAAGGCTACTCACAAGAAGAAGGAATTGATTATGATGAAACTTTTGCTCCAGTTGCAAGACTTGAAGCAATAAGGATTTTTCTAGCATTTGCTGCACATTCAAGTTTTAATGTGTATCAAATGGATGTCAAGAGTGTCTTCCTAAATGGTGAGTTAGAAGAAGAAGTTTATGTGCAACAGCCACCTGGTTTTGAAGATCCAAAATTTCCAATTTTTGTGTACAAATTACTCAAGGCTCTATATGGACTAAAGCAGGCACCTAGAGCATGGTATGATACATTGTCAAAATTCTTACTGAAATATGGTTTTACTAGAGGTACTATAGACACAACTCATTTCGACAAGAAACATGGTGAAGATATGATCCTAGTTCAGATTTATGTGGATGATATCATTTTTGGTTCTACTAATGAAAAGCTTTGCCAAAGATTTTCTAAGCTTATGCAGAGTGAATATGAAATGAGTATGATAGGGGAATTAAGTTACTTTCTTGGACTACAAGTCAGTCAAAGAAATGATGGAATCTTCATCAGCCAAACTAAGTATGTTAAGGACTTATTGAAAAAGTTTGGTATGGTTAATTGTTCACCTGGTTCTACACCTATATCTACAACAACAAAATTGGATGAAGACAGAAAAGGTAAGAGTGTAGATATTTTAAGCTATAGAGGAATGATTGGATCATTGCTTTACCTAACTGCAAGTAGACCAGACATCATGTTTGCAACATGTCTATGTACAAGATTTCAAGCCAATCCAAAAGAATCACACTTGATGGCTGTGAAGAGGATTTTCAGATATTTGAAGGGAACTCCAAACTTGGGATTATGGTATCCTAAGGGAACTGGTTTTGAAGCTGTTGGCTACACAGATGCAAATTTTGCTGGATGTAGGGTTGACAGGAAGAGCACTAGTGGAAGCTGTCAATTTCTTGGACAAAGACTTGTATCCTGGTATAGCAAGAAACAACAATTTTATCAACTTTTACAGCAGAGGCTGAATACATAGCTGCAGGAAGTTGTTGTGCTCAAGTGCTTTGGATTAGAAATCAGCTAATGAATTATGGCCTAGTATTACACAAAATTCCTATCATATGTGACAATACTAGTGTTATATCTATAGTGGTTAATCCAGTTAATCACTCTAGAACAAAGCACATTGATGTAAGGTACCATTTTATTAGAGAACATAGTACAAATGGTACCATTGAGCTCATTTTTGTTCCAAAAGAAAAACAATTAGCTGACATTTTTACTAAATCTTTGGATGAAGCAACTTTCACTAGACTTGTAAGTCAAATTGGAATGCTAAATTCTTCATCTTAAGGCAATAACTCAGCTAATGTATTGCAGCAGATTAATTTCCAGTAAATCAAAATTAATTTAATTTAATTGGAAATTAACTGAAATATGAATCATAAATATTTCAGAAATCCCTGCATATTTATTTTTCAAAACAAAATTTTAACTTGGAATTTTTCAAATTTTAAGTAAACTGTTTAGTTTTAAATTTACATCCTTAATATGTATAATTAACACAAGGCAGAACTGAATTAATCAAAAGTATATAGAGAACTGAGTTCTCGCTAAGTCTATTGACTTATCGACAAGTCATTTTAAGACTTCTCGAGTGAGTTCTCGATAAGTCAATTCACTAACTTCTCGAGTGACTTCTCGATAAGCTTTATTATGACTTATCGATAAGTCCTTGTAGAATTCTCCAGTAGTATTGATTCACAGAGTTCTCAACAAGTATAATTTTTAGACTTCTCAATAACTCAGAACTGAAATGATTTAACTTAATAATTTATTTTTGTAAAATACTTTTGGCAAATTTATTCTAATTTTATTTTAAATTTATTCAAATAAAAGTTAAAATTAATTCAGTCCATTTTTGGACAAACTGGGTATTTATTAGACATCTCGATAAGTCAATTTTTAGTTCTCCATAAGAGTAATTTAAAATGACTTCTCGATATGTGTTTCATTTCTTAAAATGACTTCTCGATAGACTAATTCCAAACGTCTATTTTTGAGTTCTCGATAAGTCATTTGATTTTACTATAAATACCCAGACATCTCGATACATATACATACTTACAACTTTCGAGATCTTAAGTGACCTAGCTTTCAATCCAAAACCAATTTCTCTCTCGTTTTTCCTTCTTTCTCAAAAATCTCTTTTACCCACTAAACTTCATACTTATATCAATGGCAGCCAACAATATTGCACCCTTCATCCCAAGGAGACCAACTTTCTTGCATTTTTAGATGCCAATAAAGCTCCTGAAGCTTTCAAAAGCTTTGTCAAGTTCTTATCTGAAACCTATTTTTTTAGAGCTCTCACAGCTAATCCAGTTCTGTATCTGGATGTATTTGGTGACTTCTGGAACTCAGCTGTGGCTAGGACAGTTATTCATGAGGATTAATCTTCAAGCTTGGTTGTCAACTATCAAATCAAAGGACAACAGGTGGAAATAACTGAAGCTGACATGAACTTGGCCTTGAACATTCCAACTGACAAGGTGGTGGGGATCCCAACTCAGGATGAACTCTATGAATTTATGGACTTTATCAACTATTCTGAGAAGATCAACTTGGAAAGCATGAACAAGAAGAACTTGAGGAGAGAGTGGTCCTTCTTGTTTGAATCAGTAATAAGGGCCTTCACTTGCAGGAAGTCAGGATTTGACAACATATTCAGTGTTGTCCAGAAGCTGATCTACTCCATGGCTCACAACAAACAGATTAATGTAGGATACTACTTATTGGAGGAGCTGAGCACCAGGTTGACAATGCCATTGGAGTCAAGAGGTAAAAAATCTTCCTTCCTAGATTTATCATGCCTGCTTTAAACCAAAAAGTTAATGACATACATTTGCTTGAAGGAGTAGATAGGTCACTAATTGGCAATTATAAACAAGTATCCAAATTCTATTTGGATCACTTATTACTAAAAATAAGGTACATGTGGGTCTTAGATTAACCTTTCATGATTGAAAGATTTAAGACCTATCCTTATCCTATGCCAGACATGAGAAAAAGTTCAAGTCAACCTAGTACAACAATGGTTCCTGAGCATGTGGAAGTACAAATACAAGCATACCCACAGGAACCTACCCATGTTGAGCATGTTCCTTCAAAAACTGTAGAAGCTAGGAAACCAACCACCTCATCTTCTCAAAAGGATGAGATGAGTAAAAAGAAGAGAAATGGGGTAACTTTAGCAGTTATAACTGAGAGTGGTGAAGACCAAGCTGAAACTGAGTCACCCTTGGTCAAGAAATCAAAAAGGAGTAAAAAATCTGAGCTGACCACTCAAGCCACCTCTGTATCCTCCCAACAGGATGCAATTGTAAAAATGGGGATTAAATAGACTCTAGATACATCCTCTCAACATGGTATGTCTATTAAAAAGAGTATTCACCCCAATGCACCTTGTACAGGGTCTGTACAGCCCGCACCTGAAGTAATTCAAGTGTATGGTAGGAGAAATAAGGATGGCACACACTATGAGGGCACATCTCTTGAAGCTCCCTCATTCATTCAGGGGGAGCTTCCAACACTCCATCTGAGCAACAAATCGAGACACCTCCCAAGTCCAGCCAGCCTATTTTTTATAAACCTTAATCCCTAAAAACAGTCACAAATCGCTCTAATATTCCAGCGACCCTCCGATTTTGTGTTGTTACGAAATTCCTCCAACAACATTTGGCGCTAGAAGGAGGGGTAATTATTCGACGGAGGAACGGATAATTTTATTCAAAATTTAGGAGTTTTGGGTTTTATTAGCGGGGCTTCAACGATGTTAAATACATGGCGGCTGTGATTATAAGACGGACAATGACAACCACCACTCAAGCAAGCATGATGCACCATCAGTGAAATATATAATTGGGAAATAAAAAAGTTTGAAGAATACGGTGCCTTTCGCTGACAGGAAAATAAACGAGAAGAACTCGACACAAAGCACAAAAGCAAAGTGGACAATTTTTTAAACAAACTGTGATGTACATGGCGGAGACAAATTAAATAGATGAATATTATAATAGCGGGACCCAGTTACATAAGCTTTTTCTTCGGAGCACGAAGAAAAGGATCAACAGTCGCAGCCACACAGGAATTACAGCCTCTGCGAGCCATACTCGGCTAACAATCAAAGATAAGATTTTTATATTTTAATTTTATTATTATTAATGAAATTCAAAATATATCACACTTATTTTTTTATATCATGCAGGAAATTATGTTTTTAAATATTTTTATATAGAAAAATATTTAATAATTAAAAATACGTGCAAGTAGTATATTATTGTTCTTGTAAAATTATTGCGGAAAATCTTCTTGGAACGATGCATATATTTTCAAAAATATCGTACGAAATATTTATTTTGAAGAATTGTGAATGTTTAGAAGATCGTACGAGCTGCATCTTTCTAAAATATATATATTTATGCGAGACGCATATTTTTGAAGAAAGTGTTTTACGAAAAAACATTATTTTAGAGAAAAAATAAATATCGCGATATTTATAAAATGACATATTTATTCTTCCGCTTGGATTGCGTTCAAAATATTTTTCATATAACATCGCGATAATACGTATATGTCTAAAAATATTTCAAACTTGCGAACTAAAATTGTCAAGTAGGGTAGCCGGGCAAGCTATAAGTCCCTCAATGCTACACACTTAAGTAAAGAAATCAGCGGCCCTCTGGATTTTAAAACGTCATGCTCTCCTCTCAAGAGAGTCCAGGAACAAACTTATATTTTCGAATGCCCTACTCCCTAAGGAGAAGGGTAAAATCTACGTTATTAAAAGGTCCAACTCTCGAAAGGGGAGTCTAGAATACTTTAATTTATTGAAGGCCCCATCAACCAAATTGGGGGCTCGGGACTTGACGAAGACGCATCCTTATGAGGAGTCAATGACACTTGAACAATGTGTACGCCACTTCGGGCTATATACAAAACGCCAAGGTCTAACTTGACAATAAAGACCGCAATGGATTTTAAAAAGATATTACTTATACTCGCACTTTTGAAAACCTTGGCAAAAAATATATCCTACATTGGTTCTCGTACGATGTCATACTTTCACTCGCATATGAATTATGAGCACAATAGTGCTCTATATGATTTACTGATCTACTAATTTTAGTTTTTTCTAGTGACTCAAGAAATTTGGAAGCATGAAGAATTTTTAGTTCTCCACTATAGCAAGCTACACTGAAAAACTGGGGGCTAGTTGTTATGCCACATTTTGGCATATCCTAATTATCTTCAAATTTGTAATATTATTAATTATTAATTCAGATTAATAATTATCATTTAATGCTTAAATTTATCATCTCCCTAAAACGAGGAAAGAATCAATAACAATGAATAAATATGAAAAATATCTCGAAACGATATCTTTCAAATCAAGGAAGATATCGCAACACCAAGATTAAATCAAATAAAATCGGTAATTAGCACATTAATGAAACTTATCCCTAAAGTCTCTCATAGATATGTTCGAATTTCACAGAACTGCGTAGGCTTGATCCAATATAAATTGGTACGCAAGCATCTTGGCAAAGGGATCAGATACAACGAGACAAATCGAGACACCTCCCAAGTCCAGCCAGCCTATTTTTTATAAACCTTAATTCCTAAAAACAATCACAAATCGCTCTAATATTCCAGCGACCCTCCGCTTTTGTGTTGTTACGAAATTCCTCCAACAAGAGTCTTCATTTTGGTTGATTGGGTAATTTTTTTAATTACGACCATAAGATATTTTGAATCAAATGATCAGGACAGTTTGATCCAAATAATAAAAGAATACACTACCCAAATTTTTAAATTCGATTGTCACCAACAACAAATATTTATATTATTATTTATACACCAATCAAGTTTCTATGAATGAATCTCATGTACATCAATTTTTTTTATTATTATTTATATTTATAAAGATACAAATAAGCTTGTTATGAAAAAACATAGATTTATCTCTTACGCATATTTAATGTTAGGGTTTGATAAGTTTCGAGTTTTAATGGTTGTGATTGTGTTTCGTGGATTAAACCTAAAGCAAATTAATTATGCAACTGATATTTCATATCTCATGCTTGTAATTATGAGTGCTGAGCTTTAGAAGCAACAAGAGCATATTGATGCTTATGATGTGCTTGAGCACCTTCAAATGATGTTTGAAGGATAGGGTCGTCAAGAAAGATTTGACAATAATAAGGCACTATAAATTTGCATAAATGGAAGAATGTGATCCGGTTGGACCAAATGTTCTAAAGATGATAGGTATAGTGAGTACCTTGATATTTTTGGGTTTCAAGATTCGTCTAGAGACTCTGATTGATTTGATCAAGCAATCTTTAAACAACTTCAATTCTCAGTTTGTTATGAACAAAATGAATTAGATAGATTAAATACCCACTTAGCTGTTAAGCATGTTGAGAACGGCTGAAAACAACATGGTAAAGGCATGAACTACGTCCATATTGATGGTGTACGAAATGAAAATAGGAAAAGAAAATGGACATGCAAGGCGAAAATGTGACCTTATTCTGTGCCAAACCAAAGTACAATCCCTAAAGGGCTTTTGAAGCCTAATAGAGGTGTTTTAATGAAGACAATTGTCGCTTCTATGACAATAACTGGACATTTGGAAGTTAAACTGTCGAGCTTATATGGAAGATCTAAAGAAGAAGACCGGCAAGGGTCAAGCTTCAGGTATTGGGTTAGGTTTTTAGAGCAAAAGTTGTTGCTCTAGTAGGATGAACTCAGTACCTTATTTTGCCCAAAAGGCTAATTTAAGCTTGATAAATTGTTTTTTTGCATGCCTGCATTTAGCAAATACATTACATCAATTTATTGTCAGGATAAGAAATGTTTTCATTTAATTAAATAAACAACATTTGTTTATTCTATTTCAGTTATAAGACCTATAATGTTGCACAATTACTTAACAATTCATATGTTCTAAAAATGACTCAAATCAAACAGTACCTTTGGCACTGTCGTTTAAGCCATATTAATGAGAAACACATTTCTGAGTTACATATGGATGGATACTTGGCAAAGTTTGATTTTGATCATACAAAAGATGCGAACTTTGTCGCATTTGCAAAATGACTAAAGCTTCTTTTACCTAATCATGTGAAAGGGCCACTGAATGATTAGGACTTATACATAATGATGTATGTGGTCGAATACGTATAATGGCAAGGGGTGGCTTATACTAATTCATAACATTTATTAATGATTTTAGTAGATATGGATATGTGGTTCTTATGATGAACAAATCCGATTCTTTTGAAATGTTCAAAGAATATAAGACCGAAGTAGAAAAGCAAACAGGGGAAAGTATAAAAGTTTTGCGATCAGATCGTGGAGGAGAATACTTAAGCCTCAAATTCAAGAGTTTCTTGAAGAGGTGTGATATTGTATCACAACTTACTCCTTCTGGAATACCTCAATGAAATAGAGATTCTGATAGGAGAAATCATACCTTGTTGGACATGGTACGATCGATGATCAGTCAAGCGGATCTTTTAATCAATTTCTGAGTTATGCTCTAGAAACGGCTGCATAACACTTAACCAAGTTTTCGACAAAAGTGGTTTAAAAGGCTCCATATAAGATATGGACCGAGAAACGTCATAGCATGTCATTTATGAAAATTTTGGGACGTGAAACATTTGTGAAACGTTTAGCCTCTAACAAGCTTGAACCAAAATTAGATGTATATTATTTTGTGGGATACCCAAGTGAGACTAACGGGTATATTTTTTATAATCCTTCCGAGAATAAAGTGTTTCTTGCTCGGACCGTTGTATTTTTCGAGAGAGAACTACTTTCTAAGAAAACCAGTGGGAGGATAATGCAACTCGATGAAGATCGAGAACCACATAATAACATTGAAGCAGAGTTGGAACAAGATCAGGATTTACATCAAAATGTTGAAAGTAATCCTTTTCAGGAAACACATGTTGTTCTTAGATCTAGTAGAATTTACCATGAGCCCGAGAGAAATTATGGATATCTCTTGACTCAAGATGGTGATGTGATGCTTTGCGGATAATGATGAGCCTCTCACCTACCAAGATGCTATGAATAGTCCAAACTCCGAGAGATGGCTAGAGGCCATGAAATCCGAGATGGAATCCATGTATTAAAATAAAGTATTGACTTTAGTTGATCCACTCGAAGGGGTAAAACCTATAGGATGCAAGTAGGTTTTCAAGAAGAAAACCGGCATGGATGGTAAAGTACAGACCTATAAGGCGCGACTAGTGATAAAAGGTTTCAAACAAATTCATGGTATAGACTATGATGAGACTTTTTCACCATTTGTTGTGGTCAAGTCCATCAGGATTTTTCTAGCAATAGCTGCTTACTTTGACTATGAGATTTGGAAAATGGATATCAAAACCGCTTTCTTATATGGGAGCCTTGAAGAGGATGTATATCTGATACGACCTGAGGGTTTTGTCGATCCAAAGGTTGGTAAGATGGTCTGTAAGTTGCTTCTATCTATTTATAAATTGAAACAAGCCTCAAGGAGATGGATATTTATTTTGAAGAAACAATCAAAGAGTTCGGATTTATTCAAAACGAAGATGAACCATGTGTTTGCAAGAAGGTTAGTGGGAGCCATGTGACATTCCTAGTATTATATGTAGATGGCATATAATAAAAAGAGAATGACATACCTTCTCTACAGTCTGTTAAGACTTGGTTGAGAAATAGTTTTTCGATAAAAGACTCAAGCGATGGTACCCATATATTAGGGATCAAGATCTATAGAGATAGATTGAAGAGATTAATCGACCTAGTCGGAGTACATACATTCATAAAGTATTGCATAATTTTAGGATGCAGGATACAGAGAAAGGATATATTTTGATGTCTCATGGGATAGTGATCTCAAAAAATAATTTCCCGGTGTTATCCCAAATTTTTCAGAGATTATTAATATATTTATATGAATATGTTTATGTTCTTTTCTAATTTAGAAGGAATAAAATGGTGGATATTTTATTCCTATTTCGTGGGTTCATGTCTTTAATTGGATTAAGGTGCTAATTGATAGCTGGAAATAATATTTGTCAGTATTGTGAAAGTATTTAAATACTTTTACTATTCCAAAATTTTATCTGAAAGTCGATCGTTTAATCGATATCGGTAAGACTAAGCGTGTTTTCCAATTTTGGGGATTGAGTGGATATTTTACTCGCCTCAATATTTTATCTGTGTCAGAAATATTATTTTATATTTTACCCGTGTTCACCTGGGCATAGGGTGAGGTTTAAAAATAGTAAAAAATAATATTTTACGGCTATTTTGGTACGTGTTAAATGAATTATTATGTGTTTAATATTATTTAAAAATGTGTCTTGCCATGAATTAACATGCGGTAGATTTATGTGTGGTCCCGTAAAGACCATAGTATTTTTTGGATACTCGTTACTTGTTTAAAATACATTTATACGAGATTATACGCAATCTAGACGCGTGTTAAAGTACGTTTTTTATCGAGGTGCTCGTTTTATCTCATATGTGCATTTGTATATATTATATGTGTTTTAGGGGTTTTCTTTTAATTTAGAAATTGTTTCAGTTTCTTAAAAATTAACAGACAGGGACCCCACCAGGACGTTAAAGGCCACAAAATTTATATTCTTATTTTAATAAAATGATACGTATTTTAAATATCTATTAATTCTACATTATTGGATTATTCATAATTTCTGGGGAATTTAGGTATAAATTTTATATTTATATAATAAAAAAATTATTCCCCACAATTATTATTTTTGGGCTTTATTATTTTAATTAAGAAATAAAAACACCCTTAATTGATTTTGGGTATCTATTTTTCCAAAAATATAAATAGGCCTCGTAATTATCTATTTAGTCAGTACCAATCCAAACAAACAGATAAATGAGACACTTTCTCTCATTTTATTTAATATTATTATTTTTTAATTTTTGAAATTCCTATTTCAAAGATCTTAATGTTCTAATCAAATCGTTAATCCGTTGATCAAGTTCTTAGTACCGTTGTGAAACTTGCATCGAGACGGTCAATTCCATACCAAAAACATCGATTAAGGTGGATTATTCTTGTATTTCTATTTTTCGAATCTTTGGTTTAAATTTGTTTTTGATTTTTGGATGGTTGTTTTATTGTTTAAAGGATTGATTATTGTTGCTGAGATCCTAAGGATCATTTTCATACATGGTTTGCTTGATTTGATGTAGTAATTAGTAAAAACCAGTTTTTGGTTTTTATGAAATTTTTAAATTCGATTTTTCAGTTTAAATATGGGTTTTTGATGGTTCTTGATGTTTTGAATAGATTGTACAAGTTCTGGGATTCATTTTGATAGTTAATTCATCGAATCTGGTTAAGAAATGAATGAAATTGGAGGTTGGCTAATTTGTTCTTGAAGGTCGCCAGATTCCATGGTTTTTTTGTCGAATCCGGGTTCTGCTCTTTATCTGTTTATGCTGTGTTAATATTGAGACTGAGGGATTAATTTAGAATATGTTAGGATCAAAAACCAACTCGATTGGTTCGTTTTTGACTGAAAATGGAGCCTCGCCGGAAAACTCCCCGGTGGCTGGTTTCTGGGTTTGCATGATCACTGACAGGTTGTTCTTGAACCACTCAGATTCGTTCTTGAGCGACCCGTTTCTATTAATTGCAACCCGATTTCAATCTATTTCTACTCAAACCATTTCCAAAAATATGTTTTTACCGATTTTTATTTTAAAAGAATTCAAAATATAATACGAAATTGTTAGGTCACACACACTGTAGAAGGGGGTTGAATACAGTGTTTAGCACAATCAAATCGAATATAAGAACTTAAGTAATAGAAAACAAATTTTATTCAACACAATAAACTCTGTTACAATATGGAACTGTCATCTCTCAGTGATGAACAAATTATCACGAGAGCTGCTAGAGTTACAAAGAATAATAACTTCGATAATCGTAACACTTATAGTGTAAAATCTATGCCTGTGTTTATATACTACACAGTTACAAGATAATCTTCTAATTGATATGGAATATAATTCTGCTTCCTAAAATATATCAACTAGTTATCTTTTCTTCCAAGTTTTCTATTCTTCATAGAATTCCTTCTTCATGCACAATTCTTTCTGTCTTAGTCTCGATCTTCTTTCCTTTCAATCAGCCGCCTGCCTTATCTGAAAGTCATCTTAAGTCC
Organism: Apium graveolens; assembly: GCF_009905375.1. Classification (NCBI taxonomy): domain Eukaryota; kingdom Viridiplantae; phylum Streptophyta; class Magnoliopsida; order Apiales; family Apiaceae; genus Apium; species Apium graveolens. The sequence continues at coordinate 63,034,636 of NC_133650.1, forward strand.
TGATATTATCTCCTGATAAATATCTTCTGAACCTTAAGTTTTGATAACTTAAGTTCTGATATCTTAAGTTATGTCTTCAGTATAAGTTTTGATTTCCAGTTAAGTACTGATCTATCCTGTTATGTAAGATCTGAAAACTAAACACAAATCATATTACACATGACATTATCAAATATATCTAACAGAAATGAACGCGTCTAGACTTAGAAAATAATTCCGCTTTCAATAAAGATACTTTCGAGACACAAATCCTTTTAGTTTCGAAAGTTTGCTTATTTTACAAGTCAGTTCTGAGTCGCGTATTTATCGAAAAGTCGTATTTCGACTCGATTTCTGTTTTTAAACGTACAAAGTCGAATGTTTTGACGAAATGAGTTATATGTGATATGAATTATGTGATAATTGGTTCCAATCTAAATTTCTAAATTGTTTTGATAATAATAAAATAAATGATTTATCAAGTGATTTGTGTTGGATAAAATATAAAATTCAGTTTTTGATTGATGTTGATACTTATTCTGTTGTTAAATATCAAAGGTGGTATTAATATATATGATTGATGTTGACTTCAGTATGAGATGTTGTTAGCATCTAAGTTAGTATTGATATCTAATTTGATATGACATCAAAATAAGTATTGATATCATGATTGGGGTTTTGAGTAAATTGGTTATAAAGTTTATGATTCAATCCATAATCACTGTTTCATATTGTTGTTTACGATATTTCCGTAAACTTTGTTTTACGTGCTATGTGAATTACGTGCGTACGTGAGTCAGAATCCTTGTGTTTGACTGTTGTAATTATGTGTGGGCTATTGTATGTGTAGACAATAGGGTTTTGACGCGTAGTTCATCGAGTAATTCTAGTATAGCCGATTTAAGATGTATCTTTTAATTATAGATGCGGATCGTTCAAGTTGATCAGGAATAGTCATTGGAAAGAATGAAATTGAATGGTATTGGATATCTGGCTCTCGCAATCGCATGAGCAGCACATCAGTAAATTGTTGAAATAGAAAGACAACAAAGTCATAAGATGTCAGACTGAGATAATTGTGTTGCTGCGAGTGTGACTAACTGCTAAAATCCAAAGACAGGTATCCCTATCTTCACTTATCGTTCAAGTGATATTTATTTTGAATCCTATTATGTAATTTTCTCTATATTATTCCAATTCCAGAATAGTTAAATGTTTTACATATCAAAGTGATTGATTCTGTTTATGCAAGTACTCTTCTGTTATTCTAGATTCAGAATAGTTAAATGTTTTTACTTATCCAAATACTAGATTTATAAATGTTTTATACTTTGAGAATAAAATGGTTTTGTCGCGAGTATTCCTGCCAAGTGAAAAGAGGAATAAAATTTACAAGGGTGTCAATTATTATGACCCCTTTCAATAAAATATTTTAAGATTGGATGGTTAGTGGTTACATCATAAGTGGCCGAGGCACCGGTCCATCGCGAGCTATTATACGGAAGTGTAATATCTTGTAAGGCAAATATATGCCTTTTATGGATATCCTATAGGTACGGTATGGCTGCGGGATACCAATACATATATTTACGGTATGACTGCGGGATACCGGTGTTGTTTCATGATTGATCATCAGGAACAACATAATGCATAATTGGTTCCAATCTAAATTTCTAAATTATTTTGATAATAATATAATAAATGATTTATCAAGTGATTTGTGTTGGATAAAATATAAAATTCAGTTTTTGATTGATGGTGATACTTATTCTGTTGTTAAATATCAAAGGTGGTATTAATATATATGATTGATGTTGACTTCAGTATGGGATGTTGTTAGCATCTAAGTTAGTATTGATATCTAATTTGATATGACATCAAAATAAGTATTGATATCATGATTGGGGTTTTGAGTAAATTGGTTATAAAGTTTATGATTTAATCCATAATCACTGTTTCATGTTGTTGTTTACGATATTTCCGTAAACTTTGTTTTACGAGTTTATTCTCGTCAAGATTCAAAGTATTGCTGAATCATTTTCGCTCAAAAATATCGAAAGGATTTTGAATATAAATGAGGAACCAATTCCGGGATTCCTTAACTAAACTTTTCTGATTCAGGAATTCTGATTTAAAATATTCTGCTATATTACAGGTGTCGGTTTTTATATTAAAAGACCTTATATATGTTATAATGAACTTGATGAGCATTTCTTTCGCTTACACTTGCCTGTTTTTAAATTTAACCTTCCAGTGAGGAGTGACTTGTGTTGTTTAGCTGCGTAATTCAAGAAAGTGAAGGAAGAAGCTTTTGGAAGGTGGTTGGTCCAGGGTTTGCGGAACTAGAGTAAGTTCTATTGTATAAAGTTGTGTTTATATATATGTATTAAATTTGGTCTAGAATACTTCTTTTCAAAGTTATAATAGTGGGTTAAGTTGTGAGTTTGGAAATATTAAAAAGAGTTTTAAAAGAAAGAGAAAAAATTATTTGTGGAATTTGGATTTCTTATTTCTAGAACTATAACCTGAAAAGATCTTGGTGTAGTTTGGGGTCACAGATGCTATATTTGAGTTGCTGACATTTATTTATTGATTAAACAGGTTATTTTGGATTGAGGTTTCATAGTGACGACCAAATCCTATGACCCTGGATTTGGGGGTGTTACAGGTTGGTATCAGAGCTGAGGTTATAGAAAACTAGAAGCGAGAGTATATAGGAGTGTGTATAGCTATGTGAGGACGCTTGAGCTCATATCGAGTTCATATTGGACTATTGGATATAATACCAATGAGTAAGCTAAGATAGGCGCATTTATTTGAGATGGTTGTGTTGAGCTGGACAAAATTCCTGGCAATTATAAACTTCTATTGTGGAATCTTCCGAGGCTACTACGATTCGAAGACGATGAAGATTATCGATATCATTATAACATGAAAAAGTTTCTAGAATTGGTTGACGAGTCAACAGAAGAGTTCAAATAGAAGATAAGTATTAGGACCTTGGCAATACCTTCTCTTTCTATAACTTCTTTTGACATTTCTCAAAAAGATGTATCTGTTAGAGGTTATAATCCCTAACACCCGTTTTCAACCACGTAATGTGCCAGAGGCTGTCATGAAGCTTTTTTTCCAGATTTTGATAGCTCTGTCAAGTTGCAATATTGAAATTTCCACCTTTCTTATATGGTGGATAGTTTATTGGTGATACGACACCACTTAGCCATTTTATGTCAGAATCTTGTTTTCTAGATTTCATTTTTCTCCAGAAATATTAGCTTTGAAACCTTTTCAGTTTTGATCCAAGGATTGCATTGACAAGTCATTTATTAGAAATCCTTTATTATTCATTTGATTTTGAATTCATTTCATATTTTTTTAGTCTGACTGAGATGAATAACCCTAACTATAGGGGACACAAGGTATACCTGTCTGTATGATATGAGTTGGATGGGACGCCATCACTTGCGTGTGTTGTGACTACAAGAAGGTTAACAACCTTTAGTAGTGTCTTAATTTGGGCATGCAACACCAAGTTCATTTGATCATATTGATCTCTTAGTTATTCTTTCTTTTCAATAATACTTTCTCATAAATTCAGATTTTGGTAACCACAATGGCGGGACACCCATTATGATATGAAATTCTTTTCTCTTTGAAATTCCATGATTTTATTATCTCAAATATACGAAGGTATGACAATCAAGTTGAGCTGAGTTATCCTGATCAAGTCAAAGTAAGGCTATATGATGGGATTATCAATAACAACAGTAGATTGCAATGCGATTAAAATATTAGTGGCATATAACGAAGTCAGTCTGTTTCTTTATTTCCCTCTCTACTTATCTCTATCTTTCTTTCTTTTTCGTTTTATTTATCTTTCTACCCATTCTTCTTTCACTCTATCAATAAAAGGGGGGTTGGATACAATTGTATAAACGTTTCGAACAAGTACAAAAATAACAGTTCTTTACATTTCTGATAAAAACTGTTACAAACTCTATCAAGAAATACTGATGTTCTTGAGAGCTGCTAGGTCGTACAATGCTCAAGTTTATCACTATGTGATGACTTAAACTGTGTTTATATAATACACAGCTGCTACAAATCAGTTTAGGATATGCATTATCATTTACTAACATAAAATGATACATATCTTCAACTGAATACACAAAGTCCTATCACTCAGAACGAACAAATATCCATCTCTCAAAATAAGGAATAGACTTAATCTTCACAACTGACTGTCTTCAGATGCTAATGTTCTGTAGATACTGATGATGCATCAAATCCTGATGGCACATCAAATCCTGATGACATCCAAAACATTTATATCCTGAGCTCCTCCTGATCATTGAGAATCAGCACATAACAATCTCTCCCAATTTATGCTTAATATAATGAAGCACAAATTCCATTCTCAATGATGCCAAAACCAATTAAAAGATGTACAAGGAATAAGGCTTACTTCAGTATCCTAAGATAACTGACAATTATTTCCAGAAATTTGTTTAACCTTTCTTCCTCCTTGTCTTGAAGGACTTTGACAAGCTTTTTCTTCAACTATTTCTTCTCTTTAGTATCTTCTCCAAGATGATAAATGGCTGATCTTAATTTAGAAATCGACCTCTTAATTATTTCAAGATCACCAATTAACATAAAGCTTAAGCTAACATCTTCATGATCAGGATTGAAAGATAACAAAGGATTGTTGAGAAAAACTTTCAGAACCGCATCGCCCTTTTCCATCTTCATTTCTTGACCAGTATAAGTTCTGTACATAGGAACATAATCACCATTATATTTGTCATCTCTGTTCATGACTCTTCTTCTGATACTTTCAAGTATCATAGAAGACCAGTGTCTGGTGACATTATCCTCAACTCTAAGAAGATAGTGAACATATTTCAACTCTGTCATAGCTTTCATCAAGAGTTGCTACAATGTAAAGCTTTTCACCTTAACATCTCTCAAGAAGTACAGAATCTCTTCTCTAACATCACCAAGATTTATCTTCCTATAAATAATCTTTACAGCTTCAACTTTCTCAAGATGTGAAGGAGTAATTCCCTCACCAAGATTGTCAGTCAGAATATCCGTGTCCAGTAAATCAGACCTCAGAGTTTCCATTCCAGGATCACCAATACCTCCTCTAGTACGAGTTTTGATAAGTTTTAGCTTTTAATTATGTTCCACCCAAGAAGGTTTTTTGATGGATTTATTAGTATCCTCCTGTTCTAAAATAGAATCCCTAAGTCCTGCTGACACAAATTCGATATGCTTGAATTCTTTAGGATAACTAAATGTATAAACATCTTTCCATCTTTTATCCTTCTTGCTGAGAGGAGCATACCCTGTAGATAAATCATGAATATTTCCTCTTATTTTCTGCCACAGCTCTCTCCTTGAATTTAGAATTCTTTGCTCATAGTCACTGCATGCTTGATCAGCTTTCCTTCTGTCAATTCTTTCTTGTTCATCAAGAGTTGATTTATTCAATACTTTGATCACCTTTTCATCAGTATCAAAAACAGCTATCAGATTCACAACATCAGGATCTGCTTTTACCTCAGGATTTGTGTGTAACACCCCCAGATCCGGGGTCGGGGATCCGGGTCGTCACGGTCTTTCTTTCCACAATATCACTTAACTGAATTAATAATAAATAACCTCATGCTGTGACCCCACACTAACACACACCACAACCCGTTATAGTCTCAGAGATGAAATTGAAATAAGTACAAGTCCTTGAATCCATAATTTAAATGTTATTACAACCCAAAATGATTACTTGATAAGTTTACAATTAATTGCCATTATTCTGCTTTAGCTCCAAGAACTTGAGCTCCATCTGGTTCTCCATAAACCTCGGGAAATACTTTCCCAAAAACAACTAACTGAACCTCTCCCAGGTTATAATAGTATTTGTCTCCATGTTTTTCTTGGCCTCCCACCAGTAGTTGGCCTCTCCTTTCAGAAGGTAGGTAGCAAATACAGTCTTCTGTGCCTCATCGGTACTCAGAATCTCAAAGGATTTCTCCATTTCCTTCAGCCATGCCCTTGCCTCAACTGGGTCGGCTGATCCATGGAACTCAGGGGGCTTAAGGGACTTAAAATCCCTGAAAGAGTTTGCCACAGAATTGTTATTTCCTTGAGGGGGTGGGTTGGGTTGGCGTTCCAAGTTCTGCCTTAGTAGTTGCATGAACTGGCCCATGGGATCCATGCCTGGGTTTGGTACTGGTTGCTCAACCTCAGTTTCTCCTTCTTCAGCCTCTATCTCAAATCCCTCAACATCATATGTTTCCTCCTCCTCTTTATACAGGGAGTCATCCTGTTCAACATAATCCTCGTCTTCCTATTCACTGTGTTCCCGGTTCCTATCGTCCTGGTTATGACTTCCCTGGTCCTCAGATCCAGGGTTCGCCCTAGTTCCAATCTTTCTTGGCGGCATGATACTGATAATAAAAAATAATTTTTTTTTTTGGGAAATTCAACGTTAGGTCACAATCATACACAACATTGTGCCTTGCACAGTTCTATAATGGGGAGAATGTACCTCGCAGTTCTATTATATTATGACAGTTCTAGAAGAAGTGCAGTAATAATAATGATAAAAACAGTGATCTCGTCACTAAGGAATTGAACTGAAAGGAAACAAATATATACATAATGCGAGAAATACATAGTTTGATCTGGTCAAAAGTACAACAGTGCTACAGCCTTCTGCCCAAAAGTGATACACAAGAGTCTATCTATCTAGTCAGAAAAAGGGATGCTATATACAAGTCAACTATCCCGGAAAATTGGCTCTTACTAAGGCCTCGACTAACTAGACAACTAGACTATCCCATCGTTGGTCCTGAATCACACACTGGAGCGGGTCAGCTCTCATACCATTTCCATCGCACGATGGAAGATATAGTCGGCCTGCCGCCTGGAGATCCTACCATGCCTGTCACCCTGGAGCGATCGGAGTCTCGCTCGAGATGTGAGCTCTATCGTCGTCAGCTCCCTCCTTAAGGATCGGGGTATAGTAGCCCTAGTCTCATAAGCTCGGGTACGCCTACCCGCCCTCTCCGCATCCAACTCCCTCCTGACCTCATCCAGCCGGGCCTCTGCAACAGCCACTCGGGTCCTTAGTACATCCTGAACATAGCCGTGAGCTAACAAAGACTGCCTATGGGCAGGGTCGAGAGGTGGTGAATCTGGAGCCATTGGGGGTGCCTCCTCGGTCTGCCTAGGCTCGGGAGTATGGGTCTCTGAGCTGTCATCATAGGGGCTCCAAGATAGTGGTGGAGGGGTAGGTGCTCTGACCACCGGGAGTGAGGGTAAAGGGGTACCAGTGTACTCTACCATAGCTCCGACATGCTCCTCTGCTACTAGGACCTCATCCGGGTCCTCCTCATCTGAAATCGCCACAACCTCTGTCTCTGACTCCTCTAAGGGGTCCTCCTCCTCCTCCTCCTCCTCCTCCATCTCAGGCTCCTCCTGATCCTCGGCATCTAGCAGTGCCTCATCATGCTCACGCTCGAACATCTCTGGGTCCTCTATCTCATGTGCCTACACATTAAACGAGCTAAGTTACTATCATGATACTTATAAGGGTTCCCATAAGGGTTTTAACTATCGGTGCTACCTTAAGTAGTCCGACTATGAACTTGGCAAGAGTTCTTATTATCTTTGTGAGTTTATTATTATATCGTCGCATCATCTCTGAGGTTTATAACGCTTAGCTCGGATACCATTTCTGTAACACCCCCAGATCCGGGGTCGGGGATCCGGGTCGTCACGGTCTTTCTTTCCACAATATCACTTAACTGAATTAATAATAAATAACCTCATGCTGTGACCCCACACTAACACACACCATAACCCGTTATAGTCTCAGAGATGAAATTGAAATAAGTACAAGTCCTTGAATCCACAATTTAAATGTTATTACAACCCAAAATGATTACTTGATAAGTTTACAATTAATTGTCATTATGTGCCACAAGTTATAATTATACATAATTGATTCCCAAAAGTAGAAGGTCTGATCTACAGATAGATCTACCTCTGCAGCTATAGCAGCTATGATCTCAACGGGAAGGCGCGGGGCCCTTCCCACGCTCTTGCGCTGGGTCTGCTTGAGTCTGGCCATCTTTCCTAACTGTTGTTGTGTGATGAAGAAATGAAGCAAGAGTGAGCATTACAGCTCGCAAGATAATATATAGTATAAACAATAATGCAAGTATCTAAATGGATAACTTACTGGAAACCTTTATCAAGTGTAAGATAATTACTTACTGAATATAAGCAAAAACAAGGGATGAAGTTACCAAATACTTCACTATACTTATATCATTTATAAAACTACATGAACTACCACTGTTCAAAGTATTATAGGTTTCAAAAGGTCATCCCATAGATGAGACCACAAGTTAAGACTTGAATAGATTCAATCTTTGATATATTATTGAATGAAATGAATTTTCGAGATAATTTATTTAGTCCCGATATATATATCCATATATATATATATATATCTTATACATTTCCTGGAACCCTCTGTTATGTAAAGTATGAACAGAGTTTGTAATATCCAATGAATTTTGGAAAGGAAAAGAATTTTGGCATAAACCCGATATCTTGCTGATCAGGCAAAGATACCAATAAGTAACCTTTTCTACTAGTAGATGGACGAATTCCCCAAGTATAAGAGATTATGCTGAATAGTGATTTTGAATAGTGATTTTGTTGATTATGCTGAATAAGAAAACTTTTCATGCCACACTATGTAGGGGTTCTTTTATTGATATTCTGAGATCTTATTAGTACTCTATATGGTATATAAGTGTATGTAAAGATCGTCAGATGCCAAATTCGAACACTTCGATTTTTCTCGAAAACCCACCAGATACAGAAAGAATTAGGTTTAAGGTAACAAGATTAAAAGGATTTTAATTCAAGAATTATAAGAGAGGATCATAAAAGGAATATAAAATATTGAGAAAGGTTTGAGGGGACCTAAGTAATGAGATCCCGGGTATGATCCCTCAAACGATAAACGAGTCGTAAAATAATTAAACGACAGGTAATGCAAGAGAGATTAGTGCAAGGATTAAGGATGATAATCAAGCAACTAAGCAAGGATTAGCATGAAAGATGCTTCCACCACCAAGTGATGACAAGTGGCAAAAGATGAAGTCACTAGGATGATGTCATGCTTAGTCATACTCCACTCACTTTAATCAACCAACATATCATCCAAATATCCCATTCACTTCATTTTTCCACCACAAATACATTCAACAAATAACAAACCCTCCCAAGAACATTGCTCTCGGCTTTTTCACTAATTTTAAGAAGAAAAATTCCAAAAATCAAGATCCAAGCTTTGTTAATTTGCAAGGTAATTACCCAAGGTTCCTTATGATTAGTTATGGCTATCCTAGAAGTTTAATCCTCCAATTCTTTATGAATCTCTTCCAATAAATCAAGGAAGAAGATGATGAATAGTGTTTTCAAGATTACTAACTTTATTTTCTTTGATTTCCTTTAAGATCCAAGCATTCCTAAGCTATCTCAAGGCTTCTTAAGGCTTCCTAGCTACTCTAACCACTCCAAGGAAGGTATAACCCCTCCAAACCCTAGCTTTACTTTGAGTATTAGGTTTGGTTTTGTTGATTATATTTCATGAGAGCATGATTCATGTATATTTAGAGTTTGGTTGTATTTGTAATGAGTTTGGGTTGTAAATCTTGGTTAGTGGTTAATGAGCCTTAAGTATAGTTAGTAGATCTTGTTGTGATTGAATAAGATGGATAAAACATGAAGTAATGGACTGATTTAATAGGATTTGGATGAAGTTTGGTTGAATGGTTGATTTGTGGTTGAATGATGGTGGAATGGTGTTCATTGGTGGTGGTTTAATATTAAATTGATTGGGTAAAAATTTGGGAATTGCTAAGTTATAGCCGGCGTAATGCCCAATTTTCTTTAGACTGTTTTTGTTCTTAACTTCAGGACCCGTGCGCTCACTGTTAGATTCTTACCATTGCCTTTTTTAGATAGTTCATGTTACGAGCTTCGTTTTGATATGTGGTTCGCTTGAATCCGATGTACGGTTTAGGAGAAACGACCGTTTTAAGTAACGGCGTTTCGCGAACGAACCATTACCCCTCGCCTTACTTTGAAACCTTGGTTAAGGTCCTTAAATGACTAACTGGAGTATGAAACAATTATGTAAAGTGGACTAGGAAGTTGGTAGGGTATTCGCGAAAGCGTTGCCTTAAAATTCAGAACGGTTAATTTATTAAAAATGGTGGAACCGAGGGTACTTGAACGACTTATGTGATTTGTTAAGCGTAGAAATGACCATAAGCAAACGTTAGGGTTCAAACGTTAGGACCCACTCTAAGCTTAAGTCTACCCCGGACCACTCAGGCAAGTTTTCTACCCGTTATACTGTTGTTGTGATGTAAATATATGTATATGCATTATCTTGTGATAAGTGCATGATTGTTATTAGCAAATTTTGCGATATATTGGAGCATACTGATATGGTATATATGCATGTCTGTTTCATAATCTTGATATCTAATTGTTGATTCAAATGCTTATAAGTTGCATAATACCTATGCTAGAGATAAGCAGTAGTTGCGTATACCCTTAGTATAGGGGACCCAAATGTGAACATTTTCTAAAACCGGGAGTCGATGTTCCCAAGTATATTATATATATATTTATATATATATATATAGATATAGTTTTCAAAACTATGAATCGAATAAGGTTTGTTCGATAACTTTATTTTATTAATGAATATTATTTTGAATATTCATTCGAGGGCTTATGACTCCGTCTATTTTATTAATGAATATTATTTTGAATATTCATTCGAGGACATATGACTCCGTTTATTTATTTAATGAATATTATTATTTGAATATTCATTCGAGGACTTATGACTCCAATTATTTACTAATTATTATTCTTTATTTTATTAAAGAATAATGTGTCGATAATTAAACTCATTTTTGATTATTCAAATGAAGATAGTACTTTCGTATAAGTATATCTTTAGTTATTTAATATTCATCTCAAGTATAAGTTTTAAAACTTCTACTTCAATTATTTTTATAAAGATTATTCTTTATGGGAATATTATTTAAATAATAAAATTCAGATATTTTCTAATATATTGGGACTGATTTATTTTATTAAATCAGCATTACTCCAAACATTCTTAAAAATGTTTTCGAGTCTTCAAAATGATTTTTAAAGGTTAGGGCGGATCCCAAAACTCATTTTTATATTTAAGATCCTCCTTTCGAAGGGGATTTAAATACTCGCTCAAAACCTGAGGGATCCGGCTCTGTGGTGTGTTTTATATTCGCAACAAGGTTGCTGTTTTGATAAAAGAGTTTTTGATTACTTACCCAACACTCGGGAAGTAAAATTCTTAGAACAAGTTAATCCATTAACAGGCACCGCCTGGGAAATATCGGTGAGTTTTCCTTTCCAAGTAGATACGACTTCTTGGTGGAGGCGGATCAACAAGTTTCTACTTGGGGAAAGGGGGGATAAGCTTTACGTTTCAGAGTCATGGATTTCATCTGAACTAGGAGTGGCGTAAGTGGTCGAGTGGCGCCGGCCCAGCCTTATTATATTGGCCCAAATGGCCTGGAAGTTCCGCTAAGACGGTCCATTCCTTAGGAGTCCAGTGTTCGGTTGACAAGTAAATCTGACAGGTTCTCCTCTACATGTAGAAAATGGTGGGGTTGCACTACTGCGACTGATCATCGTAAGTGGTCTTCCTGGCGCGGCAAACTCCCGTAATGAGTTCATCATCCAATTGGATATTTCTGCAACACTACCCAGAGCACTTCGATAGAAAGGCTACGGCTGGGCGATTGTTGAGTGTTGGCAGGGTCGAGTTTTCAAAATGATGTTTTCATCAAATGAAGTATCTCGTAACTTCATTTCATTTTGATAATATTTCAAAGATTGATTCTATACAAGTTTTGTCGTGTAGCTTCATCTATGGATGAACTATTTATACCTTGAACGATGGTAGTTCAAGTAGTATTCGGAAAAAGATATAAGTATATTGGAGTATCTTGTAACTTCATCTTTTCAACTTATATCTAGTTAATTATTATCTTATGAATGACAAAGGTTTTTAGAAAAATGTTGAGACAAGGTTAGATATACGAGATCACCTTGCAACGATATTTTTATATAGTTATAAAATGGAACTCTGTGTATATTATACATGTCAGAGGATTTCAAAGATTGTGAAAAGTATATATGTATATATATACTGAATATTATGCGACTTGGTCGCGTTAAGATATCAACTTGGTTCTTTTCTTCTTGACCAAGACTTTCATGAGTACTATGAGAATGCTCATATATTGTTAATTATTATACATATTATTTCGGTGGGCTTGTTGCTCACCCTTGCTTTCTTCTTTCATCACACAACAACAGATAGACAAGATGAACAGGACCAAGCTCCCAATTTGCGAGCGGATAGGAAACGTTCCGCAGTTTCTTGTAGGCCTTCATGCTGCTATAGTTGAGGTAGGAAGTACCAATAGGCTAGGCTTTCAACTTCTGATGTACCGGACTTATGTATCTATATGAATTGTAATAATGGCAAAGAAATGTAAATTTATTCAGAAACCCTCTTGAGGTGTAATGGCTTATAATGTGGAATAAAATGACTTGTATTATTTTTGGTATTCATCTCTGAGACTATAACTTGTGGCGTGTGTGTGTATATTGTGGGGTCACAGTATGGAGTAGTTGATTATTTATTAAGATTGGGTGTTATTAAGGGAAATGGAACTCGTGACAACCCGGATCTCCGACCCCGGATTTGGGGGTGTTACATCCCCACTGGTCATCACCCTGGTCGCAATAGGACCTTATGCTGGACTGCCACTCAGCCACTTACGCATTTGATGGACTCCCACTGAGCCACTTACACTTTCATGGACGCCCACTGAGCCCATGTTGCTTATGCCGACTCAATAGATGGACTTACTTCTCGAACGTTGGGTAAGTAATCAATTCATTTACCAAAACAGCAACCTCGTTGCGAATATAAAATACACCACAGAGCCGGATCCCTCAGTTTTTGAGCGAGTATTTAAATCCCCTTTAAAAGGAAGAATTAAATATAAAAATGAGTTTTGGGATCCGCTCTAACTTTTAAAAATCATTTTGAAGACTCGAAAACACTTTAAAGAGTGTTTGGAGTAATGCTGATTTAATAAAGTAAATCAGTCCCAATATATTAGAAAATATCTGAATATTATAATTTAAATAATATTCCCATAAGGATAATCCTTATAAAAATAATTGAAGTAAAAGTTTTAAAACTTATACTTGAAATGAATAATAAATAACCAAAGATATACTTATACGAAAGTACTATCTTTATTTGAATAATCGAAAATAAGTTTGATTATCGAAACATTATTCTTTAATAAAATAAAGAATATTATTTAGTAAATAATCAGAGTCATAAGTCCTGGAATGAATATTCAAATAATATTCATTTAATAGAATGAACAGAGTCATAAGTCCTCGAATGAATATTCAAATAATATTCATTATTTAAAATAAAGTTATCGAATAAACCTTATTCGATTAATAGTTTTCAAAACTATATCAATATATATATATATAAATATAAATATATATATATATAATATACTCGGGAACATCGACTCCCGGTTTTAGAAAATGTTCACCTTTGGGTCCCCTATACTCATGGTATACGCAACTACTGCTTATCTCTAGCATAGGTATTATGCAACTAATAAGCATTTGAATCAACAAATATATATCAAGATTACGAAACAGACATGCATATATATACCATATCAACATGCTTCAATATATCGCAAAATTTGCTAATTAACCAACATGCATCTATCACAAGATAATGCATATACATATATACATCACAACAACAGTATAACGGGTAGAAAACTTGCCTGAGCAACTGGGGGTGACAAATGGCTTGGGATGAGTCTGGTAACCTATAAACAACATATAAGTTGGAATTAAACCAAAGTCACTTATGAATCTATACTTTAACCAATTAGACTCTAACACTCGCTTTGCGCTCAACGATTCCCTTAAGTCGATCGAGTACCCTCGGCTCCACCATTTTTAATAAATTAACCATTAAGGGTTTTAAGGCGATTCTTTCGCGAGTGCCTTACCAACTGCCTAATACACTTTACATAAATGATTCATACTCCAATTAGCCCTTTAAGGTCTTTAACATATGTTTCAAAGTAAGGCGAGGGGTAATGGTTCGTTCGCGAAACGCCGTTACTTAAAACGGTCATTTCTCCTAAACCGTACATCGGATTCAAATGAACCACATATCAAAACGAAGCTCGTAACATAACCATCTAATCATGGCAATGGTCAAATCCTAACAGTGAGTTCTCGGGTTCTGATGTTAAGAGCAAAAATAGTTTAAGTAGATCGGACATTACGACGGCTATGTTTACGCAATTACCAACTTTTATTCTACTCCAAACCAACCACCAATCAACCAAAATTCATTCATACAACCAAAATCCATCCATATCATACTACAACAGCCCCAACACCCCAAGTTCTCCAATTTATATTATTCCCAAACATGAATTAAAACTATACTTAAGTTCATTAATCAATAATCCAAGAATTACAACTCCAACTCATTACAAAACCAACCACACTCTAAGTCTACAAGAATCATGCTTCTCATGAACCATAACAACAAAACTAAACCTAATGCTCAAAGTAAAGTTAGGGTTTGGAGGGGTTATACCTTCCTTGGAGAGTGGAGAATCAAGTAATTAGCTTGGAATCACCCTTAAAAGTCCTTATCCAAGCTTAATCTAAACAAAAACTCAAGAACAAAAATTTAAGTTCTTGAAAAACACTATTCACCCTCTTCTTCCATTATTTTTAGGAAGAGATTGTGAATGAATTTGAAGCTCAAACTTATAGGATAGCTATATCTATGCATAAGGAGTATTAAATAATTACCTCACTAATTAAAAAGGCTTGGATCTTAGATTTAGAATTTTCCTTCTTGAAATACAGAGAAAAGCCGAGAGCTTCCTTGAAGAAATGAAGTCAACTTTGTGTTTTTTTTGTGAAATGAATTGTTTTGGCTTGGTTGATGTTGTTTTGTTTTGATTTATTACTTTTAACCATGGTAACTTTTGCATGGCCAAGAATCAACTAACAACACACTTCCTTTTTGTCATGCTTATGTCACCTTGTTATGTCATCCTCCCACACTTGTCCTCTTCTTATTGGTTTGATGACATCATCCTCACTAACCTCTTTGATTAGCTTCTAATTACTTGGCTAATGACCGCTGATCTGTTATACGGTTCGCTTAACTTTCGTTTTCGTTTATCGTTTGAGGGATCATACCCGGGATCTTATTACTTGGGTTTCCTTAACCTTTCTCAATACATTATATTCCTTTTATGATCCTCTCTTATAATCCTTGAATTTAAATCCTTTTTATCCTGTTACCTTATACTCAATTCTTTCGGTATCTGGTGGATTTTCGGGAAAAATCAAAGTGTTCGAATTTGGATTCTGACGATCTTTACATACACTTATTTATCATATAGAGTACTAATACGATCTCAGAATAACAATAAAAGAACCCCTACACAGTGTGGCATGAAAAGTTTTCTCATTCAGCAATATCAGCAAAAACACTATTCATAAGGGTTACAAAAAAGTTCAAAATTTTGGGGTTATTACATTGTGTCTGCTACAAGAGACATGTTTGCATTAGTTATATCAACTTGAGCAATGTTAGCGGTTGATTTCTTCTTTCTTTGGACAATCATTTCTTCAGTATCCTCAGCTTCTTCTTTTACATTATTTCCTTGTACAGGAACAAAATCTTCCCTGAATAGAACATTCAGAAATGCAGAATCAGTTGCAGAACCTTGACTTGAATTAGAAATTCTTCCTCTTCCTCTACTTCCTCTTGCTCTTGTGGCTCTTCCACCTCTTTTTCCTCTTCCTTTAGAGGTGTTTGCTTCAGCTTCAATTTGAGCCATTAGCTCCTTCTGTTGCATAACTGCTTCTTCAGTTGTTAGATCAGGAAATTCTTCAGTTATCAACCCAAGAGCACTTCTGGCATTCTTTTGCTCAAACCTCTTATCCTTGTAGTACAAAACAATCTCTTCACCTTTTTCCTTGTGTCTGTAAGGAAAGAATAATCCTTTAGCATCTGCTATATTATAGATTGTAACATCACCAGTTTCAGGAGCATCATGACTAGTCTTGTGCTTAACTTCATGAGCACCAGTAGACTTTCCTTGTCCTGAAGAACCAGATCTTTTAGAATGTTGAGGTTGTTGAGCAACAGGAGCAATTTGAACATTTGCAACTGGATTCTTATCACCATCATCATTAGTATCTTTATCTTGCAACTGAATAGAGTCAGGTGTACATTTTGTGACAGCTATATTCTCCCCCTTTTTGGCATCAGTATTTGAAAGAAGAGAAAATATAGCATCCAGTTTATCAGCCATTGAAGACACTTTATCTTCCAAGGAATAAAATCGAGTATCCATGCTTTGTTGAGATTGAACCACGGCTTTAACAACCTTTTTCACACTTATGAGTTCAGCTGAAGTAAGTGGATTGATCATAAAGGCATCAATCTTGTTCTGTAAATTAGCATGAGATGTCTTCATATCAGCAATTTCAGAGAGAATTCCTTTCACAAAGATGGTATAAACTTTGAGATGCAATTTAAGGTCAGGGTTTTGAAGTCCATCATATGCCCTGTGAACATGTTGCTTACCAACAACTGAGGAGATAGAAGTATGAGAATCTCTCCATTCAAAATTCCATCCAGTCTTTCAAAAATGCTCAGCATCAGCATTGTAATAAGAAGGATCAACATTGAAATGTGAAGAAGAACCAACATTGGACTTCTTATATGCATCAATAGCAATCTTAAGCTGAGTTGTGTCAATATCATCAGCATCACTATCTTCATCAGAATCAGAGCAAGACAGACCCTCAGAAGAATTTGCAGAGCTTGGCAGAATTGCCTTGCCTTTAAGAGGATCCTTAGCAATAATTATATGTTTCTGATGAGATCCTGAAATATAAAATAATGTAACACCTAAATCTCTCTTTTTCTTTTCAAGTGATCTCATCACTTCTCACACAATATATTAATTTGAAGAGTAATATGTTTCTCACATAAGAAAGTTTATAAGAAAGGAAAAACTTATAAAATTCTTTTCTCAAAACTACCTCTCCTTTTGCCAATACAGGAGACTGCCACTCAAATTTTAATTTTCTTAAATAGTATTTTCACACAGTCTCACAGAAAAGCACAATCACACATTTTGCAATGAAATAAGAGATGGCTGAGAGGAGTAGTATGCTTGTCATATAAATAGAGGTAAGCTCAAATAAGAGACTATTTATAATCATACAAATATTGAGAACAACAGAGGAAAATAAGCAATACCTGAAGGTGAATCCTCAAGTGGCAGCGATGACAATGGAGGAAGAAACATCGCAAAAGCTAGTGAGCAACAAAGAATCATCAGTAGAAGCTGCTTGAATGGACAGTTGATCAACATCAGGATGTGTTGTAGCATTAGGATTTGATTTGTCAGGAGAATGAACTAGGCCAGCATCAGTACTTTAAACTGATGGTTCTTGTGGGGCCTGAGGAATATGAGCTGCTTCAGCAAGAAGTGATGAAGGTTCTTGTGTGCTCTCCTCAAACATCAGATCATTAATAACTGCATCCACCTTTGACAACACATGATGATGAGCCTTCTTTTCTTGCAGCAGTTGTTCAGAGTCTGCAAGAAGATCACCTTGAGCAAAGTCAACAATTATTTGTGCAACCTCTTTGTCTGCATCTTCCCTTTGAGAAGACGGTTCTTGTGTGATTGGATGTATCTCAGTTTCTAAATCCCTTTGAGAATTAGGTTCTTATGGACTGACATCCATAATAGAAGACTGACTCTTTTTCTTCTTCCTGATGTACCTAACCACATCTTCAGCTTTTCTTTTCAACTTGGTCTTGTCAGTTTTCTTGAACACAACAGATTTTTTGATCACTGAAATCCGTTTGATCAGAGCACTAGCATCAGTAGTTGGCTCCTTAGTTCCAGTTGTGTCAACAGATTCATCAGGAATTGCAACTGTTGATTTCTTTGTCTTTATCCTTGGCCCAATGGGCATCTGATCATCAGAGTTAGAATCGTCTTGCATGATCAGCCTTCTTTTCCTGACTGGAAAACATTCTTCTTTCTTCTCACTCTCACTCAGTGAGGCCTGTTGAGCTTTCTGTTTAGATTGACAGATTTCTTAACTAGCCTTTTCTTTAGTACAACTGATGCCTTTTGAGAGACATCAGAGGAGGCTAATTTAAGAGCTGAGTTGGAGTTCTGTTTAATAGAAGAAATTCTTGGGTTAGAAACAAGAGGGGTAGTGTCTTGTTTCATAGCATCAGGAAATTTAACAGAGGTTCCAGCATCAGGATTTGCAGGCACTTGTGAAGGAGTAGGTCTATTTCTCAATAGAAATTGTCTACCTCCTGAGGCAGGAAGGAAAATACTGAAAACTTATTCTTTTCATCTCTTTTGATATGATCTGTAATAGCCTTCTCAGAAATTTGAAATACAGGAAGCAATTCATCATTATCAAATTCAATATTACGGCATAGAAAATTAAAAATCAGTTGAAGAAATTTAGTATACCCTATTACTCCTGATACATTGGTTCTCCTAGCAATTATGAATTGAAGAATGGTGTTACCATAGTCAAAATTACCAGAATAGAGAAGAGAATACCCAATTTTCAGAGAAGTGGATTGAAGAGCATTAAAATTTGTTGTCTTATTCAATAAACATCTGTTGATGCAATCAAAGAAGAAATTCCATTCCCTCTTCAATTTTTTTCTTGTCAATTTCCCAATTATTGTGATGTCACCTTTGTAGTTCAGAGTTCTGAGCATATCAAACAACTGCTCAGTTGTATAATTTTCAGGAGCACCATCACAGGCAGGAAACCTCAATGCTTGAACTAGAATATCAACATCAACTTCATACTTCTATCCCTTAAATTCAAAAGAGAAACCAGTATTTGTTACATTAACTAGAGCTTTATCCCATACCTGCATTACAACTCTGTATGATACATTAGTAGGATTTGTGAGAGCATATCCAATTGGACATTGGAGTAAGAAATCCTATATATCATGAAAAGATGTTGATGTGTAAGTGGATCCAAGTAGTTATTGGTTCCAAAAGTGTTTCCATGAATAATAGTGGTTTGACTGAAGAAGGGTGAAAGCTCAGAAGACGACATGATGTTTTTGAGTGTTGAAAAAAGATGTTTGTAGAGGTGAATAGTGAGCTATGTGTATATGATAATATGTGTCACAGAGGTTCTTGCGCAAATATAGGTTTGCAAAGCTTTGTTGTATGTAACACACTCGGAGAAGGAAGCTTAGTGAATTAGACTTCTGATAGAGGGTAATTACTGAAGAATTGGAGTGGAAAGTGGAGTAATGTGCGAAATCAGAATCAAAGGATGCACTGCTCTTTTAGAAAATTTGCTGTGAGACTTTGTTCAATAATTTATCCACTTTTAAACAATAATTAGGTAGAAAATTACTTTTCAGCATTAAACAATTCAGAAATCATTTTTCAATAATATTCTAAATTAAAACATGCTGACCTGTCATCAGTATTTGGTACCTCTTATCTGTCAGGATTTGACATCGTCAGGATTTGTCGATTCAAATTCATCAGTGTTTGTCAAAACAACTCAAGCTTATTAGAAAACCACAAATTTAATCTCAAGAATCATCAAAAGATAGATGTTAATGGTGTGATGTAGAGATTAACATGCTACAATAAAATAACAAGCACATACTTACACAACTAATGATCATAGATTAGTTCTTGTAAGCAAAATAAACAAAATTTCATTAATAATTCGAGAAAGTACATTTCATGAAATTTTTGATTACATGCATAGATGATTACAAGAAAATCCTAGTCTAATAGAAGAACATCAACAACCTTGGTCTAAGAAGCCTGGCAAAGTTGATGGTGAAGAGAAACGGTCGGAGGATGTTCATTGCTTCTTCCTGCTTTCAACAAAGAAAACAACAAGACAAATGATTCTATCTTGCTGTCGAAGAGTGTAGAGGTGAAGATCTTTTTGGAATCCCAGAAGATCATTTTTGATGACTTCTGGAAGTTGAATCCAGATGTCGTTTGAGATGGCATTGATGTGGTACAGAGTTTGCATTCCATCATGAAAGATAGTCACAATATTAATGTGGAGAGTGTTTTGTGTTTATGAAGAGATGATTGGACTGAAAGAGAATGACAATTTAAATAACCGAGGGAATATCAAGGGACTAGGAGACTGATTGGTTATTAAGTGTAGAGTTAAGTTAATAATTTAACCAAAAGATAATTTTAAAGCGCATCTCCCTAGACTGATTTGCAATGATGACAATGATATATATATTCATACATGCACATTTAACAAATAAATTTACTTAATTTATCATGCATATAACAAAATACACAAAAAATTCCCAGCTTTATATCTTGAACAGTATTTAGGACATATCAGGATTTGATTAACTTACATCAGGATTTGATCAAATATATATTTAAAAGAATTTATCTGTCCCAACTAACCATACCAAGTTCATTGACAAGTATTTAAATGTTGCTTCAAGTAATGGCTTCGTGAAGATATCAGCCAACTGCTGATAAGTAGGAACAAAATGAAGCTCAATTATTCTTTCCATGACATACTATCTTATAAAGTGATATCTGATGCTGATATGTTTAGTAAGAGAGTGTTGCACTGGGTTTCCTGTCATAGCAATAGCACTTTGATTATCATAATAAAGAGGAATTTTTAGAAAATGATAATCCATAGTCCATGAGCTGGTTTCTCATCCATATTAACTGAGCACACCAACTCCCAGCTGCAATATATTCAGCCTCAGCAATTGAAGTAGAAATAGATTTCTGCTTTTTACTGAACCATGAGACTATTCTGCCTCCCAGAAACTGACAGCTCCCAGATGTGCTCTTCATGTCTATCTTGCAGCCAACAAAGTTAGCGTCTGAATATCCACATAATTCAAAGTCAGCTTCCCTTGCATACCAGAGACCAAGTGATACAGTACCTTTGAGCTATCTGAAGATTCTCGTTACTGCAATTAGATGTGGCTCCCTTGGATTTGCCTGAAATCTTTTACACAGACAGGTAGTAAACATAATGTCTAGCCTACTAGCCGTTAGGTACAAAAGAGAATCAACCATACCTCTGTAGTTTGTAACATCAACTATTGTACCTTCATGAGGATCAAGCTTTGTAGCATTTGCCATATGAGTAGTTGCAGCTGTACTCTCTTGTATATTAAACCTTTTCAACAGATTCTTTGTATACTTTGACTGATTAATGTAGATACCATTATCAGTCTGTTTAATTTGCAATCCCAAAAAGTAACTCATCTCTTTCATCATGCTCATTTGATATCTTGATTGCATCAACTTTGAGAACTTATCACACAATTTTTGATTAGTTGATCCAAAAATGATATCATCCACATAAATTTGAACTAAAAGAAAATCTTTACCTTGATTCAGATAAAATAAATTTTTATCTATTGTACCTCTTTTGAATCCACTTTCTAGCAGAAACTGAGCAAGAGTCTCATACCATGCCCTAGGTGCTTGCTTTAGTCCATATAGTGCTTTGTCAAGTCTGTAAATATAATCAGGATGTTTGAGATCCACAAAACCTGGTGGTTGTTCAACATAGACTTCCTCTTCAAGTTCTCCATTGAGAAATGCACTATTGACATCCATCTGAAAGACTTTAAATTTCTTGTGTGCAACATATGCCAAGAAAATTTTGATCGCTTCCAGCCTAGCAACAGGAGCAAATGTTTCATCATAGTCAATGCCTTCCTGTTGAGAATATCCTTTAGCCACCAATCTTGCCTTGTTTCTGACAATTGTGCCATCAGAATCAGTCTTATTTTTGAAGACCCACTTTGCGCCCACAATTGACATGTTCTTAGGTCTAGGCACCAGCTTTCAAACTTCATTTCTTTCGAACTCATTTAATTCTTCTTGCATAGCTATGACCCAATCTGCATCCTTGAGTGCATCTTCTACTTTCTTTGGCTCTTCTTTTGAAAGTAGATTGTGATACAAACATTCATTTTGAGTTACACTCCTTCTCTTTACACCTTTATCATGATTTCCAATGATTAGATCAGGAGTATGATTTTTAGTCCATTTTCTGGCACTAGGAAGTGTCCTTCTGGAGCTAGATGCTCCCCCTGAATTGTATGCCTCATCAAATGCATTTAAGGCTCCCCTGAATCTGTGTTGTTATCTCCTGATGAAGTCTTGGGACTTGAATCATGTCCATCTGATATTGAATCAACATTGGATTCTCAATGACCAGATTGAGAAGAACCTTGAGTTGATTCTTCAGTATTAGTACCATCAGATGAACCCTGCCGTTGTTCCCCCTCAACATGTGCAGGTTCATTAGTATAATGATTATCTTCAGAATCTGAAGGAGTATCAGGATTTGGATTATCAAAATTTGACAGTTCATTAGAGTTTGATCCAGATTCCAACAATGCATTTTCATTTGCAAAGATTAGACTTTCATGAGAGTCTTCTTCAAAACCAGGAATCTTCTTATCATCAAAAGATATATTTATGGAGATAACTACAGTATTTGTTCTCAGATTGAAAACTTTGTATGCTCTTGATGGTGAATAACCAATAAAGATTCCTTCATCAGCTTTTGATTCAAACTTCCCTAGCTGATTAGTATGAGTTCTCAAAACAAAGCACTTACATCCAAATATATGGAGATGTTTGAGAATGGGCTTCTTTTCTTTCAGCATCTGATAAGGAGTAACACCATGTCTATTTATCAGTGTGATATTCTGAGTATAACATGCTGTGTTTACTGCTTCAGCCCAGAAGTAAGTGGGTAGTTTTGTTTCATCCAGCAGAGTCCTGCCAGCTTCAATCAGAGTTTTGTTCTTTCTCTCAACAACACCATTTTGTTGAGGTGTACCAGCAGCTGAGAATTATTGTTGTATGCCTTTATACTTACAGACTTCCTCCATTTTTGAGTTCTTGAATTCAGTGCCATTATCACTTCTCAGAATTTTCACTTTGTGGGTGGATCCATTCTCAATTTTCCTTATATGGCCCAGAAGAATTTTTGGAGTCTCATCCTTCCTGTGTAGAAAATAAACCCAAGTGTATCTAGTGAAATCATCAACAATTACAAGTGTGTACCTTTTCTTGTTGATAGACATTATGTTCACTGGTCCAAAGAGATCCAAGTGTAACATGTGATATGGTTCAATGATGGAGAATTCTGTTTTGCTTTTGAAAGATACTCTTCTTTGCTTAGACTTTTGACAAGCATCACAAAGACCATCAGATGATTATAGCATATTTGGTAATCCTCATACTAGCTCCTTCTTGACAAGTTCATTGATTGAATTGAAGTTGAGATGTGAGAGCTTCTTGTGCCAGTTCCAGCTCTCATCTACTGATACATTTGGGATAAGGCAAGTAGCATCCTGCTCAAGACTTTCATGTAGCCTTGCTTCATATATATTTCCATGTTTGTATCCCATTAAGACAATATTCTTCGACTTATTATGAACCACTTCACAGTGAGAGTCATAGAACACAACATGATAACCTCTGTTAGTGATTTGACTGATGCTTAGAAGATTATGCTTCAGTCCTTCCACCAGAGCTACATTATCTATTTCTACCTTTCCAATTATCAAGTTACCATATCCCATAGTGTGTCATACATTTCAATCTCCATAAGATACATCTGGGCCAAACTTCTTCTCAAACTCTGACAACAGGGATTTATTTCCTGTCATATGTCCTGAACATCCACTACCCAAGACAAAAGTGTTATTCCTGTTACCCTGCAGTCAAAAGAGCAATTAAATAGAAGGATTTTTAAGGACCCACACTTGTTGGGCCCTCTTTTTGGACAACTTAAGCCTTTGAGATTCAGAGGTACTTCTGACAGTTTTTCCTTTGTCAGAATTTGTCTTGTCAGAAGTAGATTTAGTAAAACTAGAAGAATTGAGTACATAAGCAGTTTTATTGAATTTAGGCAAAGGTTCATAATAGTTGTGATACAGCTTATGATAGGAACTACAGGTGTAAATTGAATGCCAACTACTACCATAATAAAAACAACGGTTTCGTGGTTTATAAAATACTGATCTACCCCTAACATCAGATTCAGGAATAACAGTTTTCATTTTCTTACTCCTCCTACAATCAATAGCAAGATGATTAGGATTACCACAGTGAAAACAAGTTTTCTAGGAGCATTGGGAACAAACTTATAATTAGAATCCTTAGAAATACATTGCTTACCATTTATGTTCCTTTTAGGACTTTTAACTTGAGGTTTGTGAGTAACCTCAGATAATTTCTGTTTCAATTGTCTTTTAGACAAAAGTCCTATATTCTTTTCTTTCTGAACAGTCTTAATGGTTTCCTTGTTTTCCTTTCTTTAAGATTTATCACTTACTGACTTTTCTTGGGATGCTGATGTTGAACCCTTTTTAAAGGTAGATTTGGGCTCATTAGCTTCTGAAGAGATAAACTTTACAGGAGTCTTAATGGTAGTTTTATTTTCAGTGTCAACATCCTTAATTCCATCTACATAACCAAGACATTCTTTCCAGTTTTTCTTAGAGATCATCTCATCAACCTTTTTTCCTGAATTAGTCCAGGCTTTAAGGGTTTTCCTCTTATTCTCTAATTTATTTTCTAACATGCTATACTTAGCTTCTAGTATTTTCACTGTATGTTTAGCTTTCTCACATTCTTTCTGAACTTCAATCTGATTTACTAAGTCAGATTCCAACTGATCATTTCTATAATTTAAGATTTCATTTTCAGTTAACATCCTATTGTTCTCCAAAGTCTTATTTTTAAAATTTCCATGAAGAGACTTAAGAATAGATTTCAGTTCAGATATATCTTCAGTGTCAAAAGAGAAGAAGGAAGTTGATACCTTAGAATCAGAGATAGCAGGAGCATCAAAGTTAGCCATCGGTGCATAATATGTTTCTTCATTTTTAGAATCAGTGGAGTCCATCCAATCCTTTCTTGATGTAATCAAGGCTTTGTTCTTCCCTTTGTGATGTTTTGTCTTTTTGCACTCTATAGCAAAGTGACCAAGTTCATCACAGTTGTAGTACTTAATTTTTGACCTGCCGACACTTCCAGCTTTAGAGTCCTTCCCTTGTCTTCTTCCGGATGAATTCCTTTCCCCCCCAGTGACCTTTTTCCTGAAGCTTCTATTCTTTTGAGACTTTCTAAATTGCATCCTCTTGAAGCCCTTAACTAGAAATGCAACCATTTGCATGACATCAGAATTTGTCATGTTCTCATCAGTTTTAGACTCAGTATCATCATCAGGATTTGATGATGAATCATCAGTATCTGATTATGGCAGATTGTTCTTTTTCCTTGCAGTTTCAACTGACCTTCCTTTTGAAGCTTTAGCATTCACTTTCAAAGCAACTGATTTTCCCTTGTTTCTTTTCCTCTCTTTCCTTTGCTGAACTTCCAGATCATGAGTTTCAGCATGCCATAGACTTCATCCAGGGTGATTATTTCCAGATCATACTGATGTCGTATGATTTAAGTCTGAGTCTCCCATTCCTCATCCAAGGCTCTCAGAAACTTAGTGTTTGAATCCTCCCGATCATACACTTTTCCCACCAAGGATAGGTTGTTGAGAAGGGTGAGAAACCTGTCATAGATGTCAGTGAGGCTTTCATCAGGTTTGGCCTCAAAATGTTCATATTCTTGAATTAGAACAGCCCTTCTGTTCTTCTTGATGGCCATGATTCCTTGACATTGAGTTTCAAGAGCATCCCAGATCTCCTTGGCAGTCTTGTAGGCTATAACCCTGTTTGACATCACAGAATCAAGACTGTTATGCAAAATATTTCTTACCTTTACATCTTTCATCACGGCTACTTTCTCTTCTGGTGTCCACTCACTCTTCTCGTTCAACTGATACTGTTCAGCAACAGTAGGAGTTGCAGACACCAGTTTTGTTGGCATGTAGGGTCCATTATTGATTACGTCGAGATAGTCTGGATCTGTAGCCTCCAGTTGCATGAGCATCTTCACCTTCCATGTAGGATATTCAGCCTTTTTCAGAATGGGGATTTTAATACTTTCATACCTTGTTCATAGACATGTTTATATCGCTTGTGATTGTAAATTTATCAGTTTTCTCTGATACCAATTGTTGCCCAGTAATGATACAATTGTTTAAGGGGGGTTGGATACAATTGTATAAATGTTTCGAACAAGTATAAAAATAACAGTTCTTTATATTTCTGATAAAAATTGTTACAAACTCTCTCAAGAAATACTGATGTTCTTGAGAGCTGCTAGGTTGTACAATGATTAAGTTAATCACTATGTGATGACCTAAACTGTGTTTATATAATACACAGCTGCTACAAATCAGTTTAGGATATGCATTATCAATTACTAACAAAAAATGAAACATATATTCAATTGAATACACAAAGTCCTATCACTCATAACGAATAGATATCCATCCCTCAAAATAAGGAACAAACTTAATCTTCACAACAGACTATCTTCAGATGCTGATGTTCTGCAGATACTGATGATGCATCAAATCCAGATGGCACATCAAATCTTGATGACATCCAAAATAGTCATATCCTGAGCTCCTCCTGATCATTGAGAATCATCACGTAACAATCTAGATGTAAAGTGGGTTTTTGGAAAATACAAGAATGTAGAGAGATTTGTGAGAGTATATGTGTAGAACTGTCTGTTTCTTACATTCTGTGGGGTATTTATACTCAAACCCGTAATAAATGATCGCCCATTATGCGTGAAGTACGGATGACCATTTGAGGCGAGAAAGGGGGAGACATTTTGATTCTTCATTGAACGTCTCTGTCTGAGGGGCCTTCGGTCCGTGTGCATATTGGGCCTTCAGCCCAATAGTTCTGCCGTCCGGTGAACCTTTGCTCGTTGGGCCTATAGCTAACTATTGTGCAAGACATGCATGTATAATAACAAGACTAAATCATATTGATAACCCTAAGATTAAGTTGTATGGTAATCTATATCTATATTCTGTATTGTATTTCTTGAGTCTGTCAAAATGGTTAGTAGATTAGACTGGGGGATTTTTTTGTGAACAGTTTCAAGCGAAGGAATAAATTCTGAAAGAATATCAAGTCATGATCATGCCTCAGAGAAAAGATGTAGAAGCATGGATTTGAATAAAGTTGTTCTATTAAAAATGTTCTAAGTCAAGATATCGACAAGTCACAGATCAAGTTATACCGAGAAGTCATTCGAGAAGTCCAAAATGACTTGTAGAGAAGTCCAAAATGGCTTATAGAGAAGTCTCAAAGATATCAAAAGTCAAATGAAGATGTAGAGAACTAAAAATATCGACAAGTCATTTCTGCATGTAGAGATCTCAGAGATATCGACAAGTCAAATGAAGATGTCGAGAACTAGAGGTATCGATAAGTCATTTCTGCATGTAGAGATATGTGAGATATCGACAAGTCAAATGAAAGTATAGAGAACTGAAGATATCGACAAGTCAATTTCTCATATAGAGATCACAGAGATATCGACAAGTCATTTCTACATGTAGAGATCTCAGAGATATCGATAAGTCATTTCTACATGTAGAGATCTCAGACATATCGATAATTCATTTTACATGCAATGAACTAGAGACTCAACAAGTCAAGTATACCTATAGAGAACTCAGAGGTATTGATAAGTCATTATACTTATCGATATATCGCTTTTCTATAAAACAAATTGGAGATCTCGACATACTATCTAAAATTCAGAATATAGACAAGTTCAAGATTCAAGATTATCATTCAACGAATAATTCATTCACTGAATTGGAAAGTCCATAAAGTAGCTTGAAGAATACAAGATCAAGGGCCAAGATTAACTGGACAAAGGATGGTCACAGACCTGTAAGATTTTGCATAGATTTTCTAACACTAGAACATGATATATTGTGAGTTTGTGTTCATTTTGTTAAACATAATACCTACATTTCTCAAACTGCGTTGTTCAAACCATAATCCATAAAGCTTAAAACTAAGAAAAATTCAAGAAACGCATTCACCCCCCCTCCGTGTTATATTTCACCCCCCGTGTTATATTTCATAGCATTCAATATCTAACAAGTGGTATCACAATATGAGGGTTTAATGGCTAAACCTAAAGGAATAATTACTAAATTTTTTGAAAGATTCAACAAATTAATTAATGACTTGCAACTTCATGATAAATATTATGAAGTTAAATAGGTTAACTTAAAGTTCTTGCTTACCCTTCCTGACCATCTTGAACAGAAGATATCTGCTATTAGAGAAGGAAGGGACTTGAGCAGAATGACATTGGAGGTTTTATATGGGATTTTGAAAATATATGAGCTTGAGATGTTGTAGAGAAAGTCATTGAAGGAAAACCAAGGACATGTCGTTGACGGATCTAGTGCTTTGGTGGTAAATGACAGTACATTGCTTGAAGATGAACAAGAAGCTCAATTCCAGTCACTCATGCAGTTGAGCAAAAGAACAAGGAACCCCGGAAACAAGTCATATTGGAGTTAGAAGAGGATGAATATTACACCCTTGATGAACTAGATGAGATGGATAAATTATTGGTTTACCTTGCTAGAAAATTTTCTTACATTAGGGTGAGAAAGCCAAAGTACTTTAAGAGCAAAAGACAAACCTCTAACAACAACAACTGAAAAGGAAAAACTCAGTACAACTCAGGTGGAAAATGTGGATACAAGATTGGATCTGTTGACAGGTCAAAAATAAAGTGCTACAATTGTGATGAGTTGGGCCATTTTCCAACTGAGTGTAGGAAGTCAAAGAAAGTGAAGAAGGATAAAGCTTACTTGAAGTTGGAAGCAAAGTATGAAACTCTCTTGAGAAAATAACAGGGAAAAGCTTACATAGATGAAGGCAAGAGTTTGGATGATACTGATGAAGATGATGATAATGAAGAATTTGGAAATTATACACTCATGGCTTTAGAGCAAAAAGAATCATCCTCATCAAAATCAGAGGTACCAAATCTAATTACCATTGATTTAAATACAAGCCAATATAAAGAAACTGTTGAAAAGATGAGTGTAGAAATGTATCACATCCACACAAGCATGGTGGCAGCTACTGAGGAAGTTAGTATAATGTCAAAGATTAATGAGAAGCTTGAGATTGAAAAGAAAGAATTGGATCTGCAGCTTGCTGATCTTGAAACAGTCAAGCGAGAAAATGAATATCTGAAAAACAAGCTCAAGTGTGCAAGTGAAATTGAAAGAGTGCTGAAGGAAAAATTGGAAAAGATTGAAGTGAAATTGAAGTCCTTTAAAAATGCATCTCAGTTGGTTGGACAATACCATGAGAAAAACAAACCATGTGCTAATATAGATATTGATTGGGACTATGATGCCTTGAACATGAACAAGAAAAATGAAGGTGACAAAGGAAAATCAATTGCAAATCAAGATGTCCCGGTTATGCTGAGAAAAGTAGATGCACCTTTGTTCAAGACATGTAAGGTTAATTTTAGTGAGGTTGAACTGGTCATCAAGCAAAAACTTGTACATAAAGACAGTGGAAAGAAGGATGCAGAAACCACAACCATAAATAAACCTAAAAAGAAACCAATAGTCAATCAAGTTAACAAGAAACCACCCAAGAAAGTTAAAACTGAGAATGCTGGGAAAAAGAAAAAGAACAGGCTTGGAAAAATATGTGTGAACAAGAGCAACAACTATGCCTTTGTTGCAGATGCTCCTAGGAAGCAGTGTCAAAGATGTGGCTCAACAAATCATCTAACTCACCTTTGTAAAAAGGCTGTTAGTGAGTCAAAGTTAGGAGCCTACAAATACAATAAGGAATTGGTTGAATATCCCTATTTATTCTCTAACAAATTTGATTGCATTCTTTACAATATGAAAGTGATGACAAGCTGTCATAAACTGAGAGTAGACCTCAAAGAAATTAATCTTGGATCTACAGCTAAAAAGGAAAATACAAATCAATCAATAAACACTATTCTTTTTGAATCATCAAATTCTACTTTTGTTACTTCAGTGAAAAAGAAGAAAGTACCCAATACTGCTTGGGTAGATAAACACACTTAATCCTCATTGTGTGCAGGGCAAGATGAAGAGAGTCATATGGATCATTGAAAGTAGAAGCTCCAGACATATGATATGTGATAAGGCCCTCCTATCATAATTTGAGTAGATGGATGGTCCATTGGTGACTTTTGGAGACAACAACAAAGGATTCATAATGGGATATGGCAAGCTAATTTCAGGAAATATTATCATAGAAGATGTAGCACTAGTTGTTGGACTTGAAGTAAATCTTCTAAGTGCCATCCAATTTACTGACAAAGGATTCAAAGTGAATTTTGAAAAAGAAGAGTGCTCAATTATCAGCAAAAAGACTGGTGAAACTGCTCTCAAAAGAGTAAGTAAAGGAAGCTTATTTATTGCAGAACTTAGTTCAGCAAACAAGGATGGAATCTATTGCTTCTACACCAATGCATCTATTGAGAAAAGCAAGTTGTGGCACAAGAAACTCTCTCATCTGAATTTTAAAACAATTAATACCCTGGTGAAAAAGGAATTAGTGAGAGACATGCCAAATTTGGAATTTGCTCAAGATGAACTTTGTGAGGCGTTAGAAAGGCAAAATGAAAAGGTCCAGTAACAAAAGCAAAAATGTGAATTCCATAAGTGCACCCTTATAACTTATTCACATGGATCTGTTTGGACCAGTTAATGTCTTATCTATTTCCAGAAAGAAATATGCACTGGTGATGGTGGATGACTACTCAAGGTACATATGGGTATAGTTTATGCATTCAAAAAATGAAACTCCACATATCATTATTGAACACATAAAGAAAGTTGAAAAGCAGGCTAAAGATCAAAACTATGTAAAGAGATTAAGGAGTAATAATGGCACAGAATTCACGAATGCATTATTGAGTGAATTCTGCAAAGACAAAGGCATTGTTCAAGAATTTTCAGCTGCAAGAACACCTCAACAAAATGGTGTTGTTGAGAGAAAAAAATAGAACCCTAGTTGAAGCTTCCAGAATAATGCTGTAAGATGCCAATCTTCTAATAAGTTTTTTAGAAGAAGCCATGAATACTGCATGCTATACTCAACATATATTTTATCAACAAAAACCATAGCAAATCACCATACTCGATTCTATCAAAATGGAAGCCTACTGTTAATCATCTGCATGTGTTCGGAAGCAAGTGCTTTGTGTTAAAAGACAACTCTGAATATGTGAAAACATTTGACTCTAAGGTTTTTGAAGCAATTTTATGGGATATTTATTGAAGAGAACTGCCTACATAGTTTATGTGCTTGAACAGAAGAAAATTATGGAAAGCACAGATGTTACTTTTGATGATGACAAGTGTCCAAGCTAGGAATGCCTTGATGAAAATGAAGTTGAAACTTTGAAGTTTGAAAATATCAATATTAACTGTTATTCTAAGGATGATCTTGAGATCAACAAAGAAAATAGAATGAAGTGATCCATGAAAATAAAGATTCTAATCAAGAAAGAATTTCATATGAGTTTGATGGTACAAACTCAAGGGGAGAAGAAGATGGTGGTTCTGAAAGTCATGCCAATGATGAGAACAATTTTAGTCAACAAGATCACACCAGGAAATGAGATAGAATTCACACTAGAGAGGCAATATTTGGTGATCCCAGTGCTGGAGTGAGAACTAGAAGTGCTACTGCAAATGAATGTTTGCATGCATATTTTTTGTCTCAAATTAAACCAAAGAAAACTGAAGAGGCATTGCTTGATCCTGATTGAATAACTGCCATGCAGGAAGAATTAAATCA
This sequence comes from Apium graveolens, assembly GCF_009905375.1. Lineage (NCBI taxonomy): Eukaryota > Viridiplantae > Streptophyta > Magnoliopsida > Apiales > Apiaceae > Apium > Apium graveolens. The sequence goes on from NC_133650.1 coordinate 63,066,695, forward strand.
GTTTGAGGGAAATAAAGTTTGGGAATTGGTTCCTGCACCAAGAAATAGAAGCATTCTCGGAACAAAATGGGTGTATAGGAACAAGATGGATGAAAATGAAATTGTGACAAGAAACAAAGCAACACTGGTTGCTAAAGGCTACTCACAAGAAAAAGGAATTGACTATGTTGAAACTTTTGCTCCAGTTGCAAGATTTAAAGCAATAAGAATCTTCTTTGCATTTTCCACACACTCAAATTTTAAGGTGCATCAAATGGATGTGAAGAGTGCATTCTTCAATGGTGAATTGGAAGAGGAAGTCTATGTGCAACAGCCACCTGGCTTTGAAGATCCAGAATTTCCAGACTATGTTTATAAATTTTTGAAATCTCTCTATGGTTTAAAGTAAGCACCTAGTGTAGCGCCCTCCAAACCCAGATAAGTTTTGGGTCCACACACACACCTTATTTATAAACCTGCTATAACAATAATAAAGATAACAATATGTAGTGACCCTACTTACTAATTTCCACGCATCGGAACAGGTTAAAGTATGCACATAAGCCACACACACACTTATATTACAAGTGTCCAAATCCCACTATTCAAACTTATAACTAAATATTAAATATTCTTACAAACTCTTAAACTAATACACAAGTCTTTAGCTAGCTTATTCCTCTTAACCTGGAATCCTGGCTCACGCACTGGATTGGGGATCCTCGCTACCAACGGGTTCCTTTTTAACTGGAAAAGAACATAAACAGAACCGCAGAAATGAGCTAACTAGCCCAGCAAGTCACATTGACAATATTGAGATTAAATAATGATCAAGTGAAATGATTTAAGGTATCAAGTTTATGGATGATCAATGATTTAGAATTGGATATTAAGTTTTCATTTTAAAAACCAAGGTTAGGCTGTTTATCAGTCACGCAGTAACCCCGAGCAAGGCACACAGCTCTGCTCTAATTAGTGGATCCAAGGCACACATTGGCCTGACTTGACCATCAATCTGGTCTGACCACGAATCTGGTCCATAATTTTATAAAACAATCTAATTCTATAGTAATAACAGAATAAACAATATAAAGCAATAAACAGAATCATAAACAACAGTGGGTTTCAATTGTAAGATGGTTTACAATCTTCATAGGGGAACAACATGGAAGTTACAAAGATTGGCTATCAACCGGTACAATAATTGGATAACAAAAGAATGAAAGTCTTGTGGTTATGAGGATTTGTCTTTCAATGTATAAGGTATAAGGGTTTGAGTGTTAAGCAATTTCAGTTCAGTAATTGGTATTTAGTATATATGTATTTGTGGAGTAATATCGTTGTTTATGGTTCGTATCTGGGTATTCAACAACCAATGGTTGAGAAAGAATAAGGCTTTCGGCTCCAAAATCAATAACTGGAATCAAGGTTTAGGCTCAGTGCTTCAAAGCACTTGCAGTATGAAAACAAAACTATCAATTATTCACAATATGTCTTGAGAAGGTTCAAAACACTTGCCTCGTCTTAATTCGCTAACGCTTCACTGGCTTTCAATCACAATCTTATTCTCCGACTATCTGCTTCCCTTTCCTACGCCTTGCCTCTTCTGCTCACATATCACAAGTATCTATCAATACTCATCTCACATGATTCTATTCGATATAAGCTTCTATCTACCCTTCGTTTTACCCAAATCCGATTTACGGATTGAAAGATACGATCAAAATAGTCATATAATATACACATACGCATTTAACACATCAATCAGTGCACATATAACACATAACACGTAAGATGTTTGATGAAAATACTTTTTTAAAGAAGATATGATGTTAAAATGATTTTTCGGATATTTAATACGAATTTTTAAACAGTTTTCGAAATTTAAACGGGCTGTTGAATCATTTTGAAAAAATAAACAGGGTTCGATTGCCCGAATCTGGATTTAAAATAATTTTATAATAATTATCGAACCTTGAAAACAATTTAAAATAATATTTTAAAGCTCGAAACTATTTTTTGAAATTTTTAAATTAAAATCAATAATTAAATCTAATTAAATAGTTCATTAAAATTAATAAATAATTAATTAAATCAATTATTTTTTGAATTAATTGACCAATTAACGAATTAATTATTAACCAAAATTAATTAACTAATTAATTCATATTTATTTTTCAATTAAAAATAATTTTTGGAATTAAAATAATAATTTTTAGGATTTTTAGTAATTAAAATGAATTTCTGTAATTAAAATAAATAGGAAATATGTTTTTTAAATATTTTTAAAACAGGAATCCTAAATTTGCAAAGTCTGGAAACTTCAGGGACTATAATGTATCGTTCTCAAAAGTATAGGGGCCTGTTTGTAATTTTTACAGGGCCACCGTTGACTTGGCCGGAGAGTGGCCGGAGAACACGATTTCGGCCACCTGAGGCCACCAAACTCTCCGAATTCACTCTCCTGACTACCAGAAACTTATACATGCAATCAAAACAACCAAACAATCAGGGATTTGGCCGGAAAAAGAGCAAGAAACTTCGCCGTCTCCGGCGAGTTTTGTGTGCTTCGATTTGAGCAAACCAGAAATCTTCTGTTGATGTACTATACATGAATCGATTGCAAATTTAACCAGGAACACGATGCAATCAACAAAATCATCTAATAACCCCTGGGGAAGAAACCCCCAAATTTCAATTAAGAACATTCATACGGGTTATAAACCCTAATTTTTGAAATTCGAAATTAAAACCTAATTTTGAACATGTTATTGAACTCCAAATCAGTCATATAATATATCAAAATCATCAGGAAGAAAAGCTCTACAACATGCAATCATCAAATCATGAAAACAATCTCTCAAAGAAAAATTCATATCTCAAGTCAAATTAATTTGAAAATAAATAAAAATATAAAAAAATACCAGTAGTTTCTGCAATTATAAGGCTTATTGATTCTGATAGAACACCTCAAGACCTTCGTTTTGAGTACTCGAGCTTTCCAATCGGAATCCGGTAACGCCTTGAAATTGCAGTTTGATTCTCAGAAGTTTATATGAATATACTGTTTTTCTCTGTAAAATTATATAATTTCTGACTGCAAATGATTTTTTGTACAAAATAAAATACGGTAAGGGCTATTTATAATTACAGAATATTGATACCCCGTTGGATCATACCAGATATAAAGTATTACATTTATTGGATAAAACAGATCCAAAACGGTAATGGTTTTGGGATAATTATCCAAATCTATACATTTTGTACTGCGGTCTTGGTCTCAGCACTTTGGTTACATGTATTACGAGATGATAATTACAAAATTTTTATAAAAAGATCATGTTTATCGAAAATACGGGTTTTATCGATTTACCGAAACAAATTTTGTATCGTAAATATCGCACCGGGACCCGTACGGGGAAAACCGTATGCCGGATCGAAAAAGTCTAAACATAGAAAATGCTCGGAATATTGCAATTAGGTTATGAAGGATTTTCGGAAGAGTTTCGGGTTACAAATGTTAAATATATTTGATAATGTCATGACTAATATGATTTATGTTTAGTTTTCAGATCTTACTTAAACACGACAAATCAGTACTTAACTGAAATCAACACTTATACTGAAGTTAGAACTTAAGTTATCAGTACTTAAGGTTCAGGAGATATTTATCAGAAGATAATATCAGGACTTAAAGGAAACGTTCAGATAAGGAAGGCGGCTGATTGAAAGGAAAAGAAGATCAAGACAAACATAAGAAGATATATGCATGAAGAAGGAATTCTATGAAGAATAGAATACTTGGAAGAAAAGATATCTGATTGATATATTTTAGGAAGCAGAATTATATTCCATATCAATTAGTGATTATCTTGTAAATGTGTAGTATATAAACACAGACATAGGGTTTACACTATAAGTGTTATCATTATTGAGAATATTATTCATTGTAACCCTAGCAGCTCTCGTGATATTTGTTCATCACTGAGAGAGGACAGTTCGATACTGTAACAGAGTTTATTGCTTTGAATAAAGTTTGTTTTCTGGTACTTGTGTTATTAGAATTCGATTTGATTGTGCTATACACTGTATTCACCCCCTCTACAGTGTGTGTGACCTAACAAGTGGTATCGGAGCCTATCTGTTAACACACAAACAGTTTAAGATCCAAAAACAATCATGTCTGAAGCAGAACTCCAACCAAGCCCACCAAAACTGAAGAACCACCAAAGACACAAATCCATAGTCGATATGAGACTATTAGAGTTCCCATATTGAAACCGTCTGAATATCCCATATGGAAGGTGAGGATGACTATGTTTCTGGAAGCTACAGATCCAGAATATCTTGACAGAATCAAGGAAGGACCTCACAATCCAACAAAGCTCGCAGTTGCAGTTGCAGGTGAAGCAGCAAAGTCTGTACCAAAGGAGAAGAGTGATTACACTGCTGAAGATATTGCTTCAAATGCTAAGGATGTGAAGGTACGACACTTACTGCATAGTGCCATTGATAATGTAATGTCAAATAGGGTAATTAACTGCAAGACTGCAAAGGAGATATGGGATGCCTTGGAAACAAGATGTCAGGGAACTGATTCGATCAAGAAGAACAGGAAGACAATACTCACTCAAGAGTATGAACACTTTGACTCAAAGCCAAATGAGTCATTGACTGATTTATATGACAGATTTGTCAAGCTCTTGAATGATTTGTCACTGGTTGATAAGGAGTATGATCTTGAAGATTCAAACCTTAAATTCCTGTTAGCTCTTCCTGAAAGCTGGGATTTGAAGGCAACAACTATAAGAGACAACTATAATCTTGATGAAATGACTCTTGATGAAATTTATGGGATGCTCAAGACTCGTGAACTTGAGATGGAACAAAGAAGCAAGAGGAAAGGAGGAAAGTCAAGGACAGTTACTCTTAAGGCTGAAGAAGAATCCCCCAAGGCAGCTACCTCAAGGAAAGGCAAGGGAAAATTGCTCATCACAAAGTCTGATACTGAGTCATCAAGTTCTGATAGTAATGATGACTCAGAATCTGAAAGCTTACTTGAGACGGATGCTGATGAAGAGATGATGAAACTGTGTGCTCTTATGGTGAAAGAAATCACGAAGATTGCATACAGGAAGTTCAGGAAGGGAAAGAAGTTTTCCAGGAGAGGTGCAAGTTCTGATAAGAAGAATTTCAGAAAATATGAAGGCAAAGGAGGAAAGTTTGACAAAGGAGATTATACAAATGCTAAATGCTACAACTGTGGTGAAAAAGGCCACATAACTCCTGATTGCAAGAAAGTGAAGAGTGACAAAGGCAAGGCTCTTGTGACAAAGAAGAAAAACTGGGCAGACACCTCAGATTCTGAAAGTGAGGAGAACTATGCCTTGATGGCAAATGCTGATATGGCAAATGCTGAAAGCAGTACTGAAGCTGCTGAGTTAAAGGTACCTCAAACTACTTATGCCTTTCATACTGATGATATTAATGAGTTGAGAAGATATCTTAAAACCATGTTCATTAGCTATAGAGACCAAACTTTAACATGTGAAAGATTAACTTCTGAAAATCTTGCTTGTAAAAAGAGGAATGATTATTTAGAAAAAGAGTTAGTCATGTTCCATCAAACTCAGAAAGATAGAGATGATGCTTTCTATGTTAGGGATCAAGTACTTAAACGAATGAATCTCTAAAAGCTGAGTTAGAAAAGGAAAGAGAGATTATCAGGACTTGGACTAACTCTGGCTGAACAACTCAGAATTTGTTAAGTAGTGAAAAATGGAAAGAGGGCTTAGGTTATGGAGAGGATAAGAATAATAAAGGAACTGTAGATATTAAGCCTATAGTTGTTAAACAAAAGCCAAAGTTAAAACCTGTTAAGTTTGTAGTTGTAAAGTCTGATACTGAGAAATCAGAAGTTAAAAAGGAATTAACTTCTGACAAACTAAAACAAGAAAAGACAACTGAAGTAAACGTAGGCTTAATGACAAAGAAGCAGCTTAAGCATAAGCTAAAAGATGTTAAGAATGCAAACAAGGTAAAATCACCTAGGAAAAATAGGAATGGAAAGGAAGGTGTGAATAAAAGCAATGATTATAAGCCTGTTCCTGATGCTCCTAGAAAAATGTGTCATAACTGTGGAAGTTCTAACCATCTGGCTTCTTTTTGCAGGAAGAATAAGAACATAAATTCCTTACCTTCAAAGTCAGGAGTTAAGAGTCAGTCTGTTAGATATAAGCCACAAAGTCCTTGTTTTCATTGTGGTAGTTTATGGCATTCCATTTATACTTGTAAGGAATATCATAGTCTGTTCTATGATTATTATCAAATAAAACCTTCTTTAAAGAAAGTTAGCATTGTTCCTTCTAGTGTAAGTTCTGATTCAAAGTCTGATAGTGTAAATTATGATAAGAAAAATGTTAACATAAACTCTGATGCTAAATCCGCTGCAAATGTTAACAAACTTAATAAGGCCAAAGGATCCAAGCAAGTCTGGGTCCTTAAAACTAATCATTAGTGGTCTTTATGATTGCAGGGCAACAGGAAAAACATCCTAGTTTTGGACAGTGGATGTTCAGGACATATGACTGGAAATAAAGCCCTGCTATCAGACTTTGTGGAGAAGACTGGCCCAAGTGTTTCTTATGGAGATGGCAACATTGGAAAAACGTTGGGATATGGCAATATCAATCTTGGGAATATCATAATTAAAGAAGTAGCTCTAGTCTCAGGACTTAAACACAATCTGCTGAGTGTTAGTCAAATCTGTGACAAAGGTTATCATGTGGATTTCTTTGAAGAACACTGTGAAGTTGTAAGTAAATCTACAGGCAAAGTTGTTCTGAAAGGATACAGGCGTGGTAACATTTATGAAGCCAAGCTTTCAACAAGTACTGATGGTTCTGCAGTCTGTCTGATTAGTAGAGCATCAATTGAAGAAAGCTGGAACTGGCACTAGAAACTTTCTCATTTAAATTTCAACAATATAAATGAATTATTCAAGAAAGATCTTGTGAGAGGACTGCCAAAGTCAGTATTTGCTCCTGATGGCCTTTGTGATTCTTGTCAGAAGGCTAAACAAAGGAAATCTTCATTCAAGAGCAAGACTGAATCATCAATTCTTGAGCCTTATCACCTACTACTTGTTGATCTATTTGGTCCAGTAAATGTCATGTCTATTGCAAAGAAGAAATATGCTATGGTCATAGTAGATGAGTTCACCAGATACATATGGGTGTATTTCTTGCACACTAAAAGTGAAACTCCATCTATCTTGATTGATCATGTCAAGCAACTGGATAAATTGGTCAAAGATTCTGTAAAGATAATAAGAAGTGATAATGGCACTGAGTTCAAGAATTTGATCATGGAAGAGTTCTGCAAAGACCATGGAATTAAGCAGGAATTTTCTGCTCCCGGAACTCCATAACAAAATGGAGTTGTTGAAAGAAAGAATAGAACTCTTATTGAAGCTGCACGAACTATGCTTGATGAAGCAAAGCTTCCAACCTATTTCTGGGCTGAAGCTGTGCAGACTGCTTGTTTTACTCAAAATGCAAGACTCATTAACAAGCATGGAAAGACACCATATGAGATGGTGAAGAAAAAGAAGCCAAATCTGAAATATTTTCATGTATTTGGATGCAAGTGTTTTGTTCTTAAGACTCATCCTGAACAGCTATCGAAATTTGATCTAAAAGCTGATGAAGGAATCTTTGTTGGATATCCACTTTCCACAAAAGCCTTCAGAGTCTTTAACTTGAGAACAAGGGTGGTCATGGAATCTATCAATGTCTCCTTTGATGATAAGAAAATTACTGGACTTGAAGATTTCAATGATCATGATCAGCTGAGATTTGAAAATGAAGACTTAAATTCTGATACTGAAAATCCTGACAGTCTAAATCCTGATAATGCAAACTCTGATGGATTAAACTCTGATGTTATTGAAACTGTGGTGACTATGTCAAAGGAAGATGCACCTGTGCAGGGGGAGCATACTGAAGATATATCCACATCTCAAGAAACATCTGAACATACAATTGGCTCTTCAAGTTCTGATTCATCAAGTTCTGACAAGCCAAGTTCTGATAGTTCTGAAAACTTAAATTCTGAAGGATCCAACTCAGAGAGCATAGTTTCAGGGGGAGATTCAGAAAATGTTGATGAAGATAGCATGGATAATGGGGGAGCATCCAGTTCTAGAGAAAACCTTCCATCTGCAAGGAAGTGGACTAAATCACATACACTTGACTTAATTATTGGAAATCCTGATGCAGGTGTCAGAACTAGAACAACTACTTCAAGTGAATGTCTTTACAATTCTTTTCTTTCTCAGACTGAACCAAAGAAAGTGGAAGAAACTCTTCAAGATGCTGATTGGGTGCAAGCAATGCAGGAAGAGTTGAATGAATTTGAAAGAAACAAAGTCTGGACCCTAGTGCCAAGACCAAAGAACATATCTGTTTGTTAGTCCCTTAACAATATAGCAAGAATTATAGAAGCGGGATTGAATGGAATTCTTGAACCTTTTTCTTGAAATAAAAATATTCAACTCGATTATAGATATATTTGTTTTGATTAGCACAATGCGGAATGTAAACTTGAATGAATCAAAACATAAGTAATTAAAAACAAGAGTCTTTAAAAACTTTCTAGTGGATTTAAACAATTCCACCAGAGATATATATATAATATATCGAGAGGACTCTGTGTGCATAAATGCTCATAGCTGCTTACAAAATGGAACTTCTGAGAATACAGGAAATGCTAAAGATTATGCTTACAAAGATTTCTCTGTTTTTGTGTTTCTCAGCTATCTCAGTAATTTTTCTATTTGCTACTCTCTTGGTTTATATATTACCAAGATTACAAAGTCAAAAAGACTGAACAAATATAAAATCTAACAGTCTTGATCTTTGCTGCTTTTCGTCCTCTATTACCCAGGTAATGGGCTTCCACAGTGTGTTTGTATCCAACTCGACGGCTGTGTGTCAGCTTTCACTGTTCAACTGATGTTTGAATTCTTGATATGATCATCCGTCGACTTTCAGATCATCCGTCAATGACATGATTGATCATCCGTCGAGTGATATGTTAAACATCCGTTGATAGTCATTTGATCATCCGTCAAAGGCTTTGTTAATCATCCGTCGGTAGCTATTTTGGCACTTGACTTCATTTCGCTTATACAGAATTACAAGACATTGCTTATGTACAATTAATCAACCTATTCTGCATATCTAGTTAAAGTCAACATGACTTATATGCTACTACAGATTCTATACAAAGGTGCATACATCACTGTGCTACAAACTTATTATTACATAAGCTACTCACTCGATGGATAATAAGTTAATCATCCGTCGGGACTATAATGAGTTATCCGTCGGGACTATAATTCTTATTCGTCGAGAGCTACATAGTTTCACTAAGTAAAATCTACTTAGACATTTTGTTTAAGTGATCATCAAGTACACAACATATTCACAACAATCTCCCCCAATTTATGTCTTCTGGAATTGTAGCCATAAATTAAGAGACACTTGATGATTACAAAACATCCTAAACATATATCTTTAAAGATAAGTAGATAAAACTGAAAGTGCTTCAATTTAAACAAAATGTACAAGGTTTGGCTTACAGTCAGTTCAAGATGCTTCTCTAGCCTGAGCAGATTTTTCTAGTTTCTTGAAGGTCTGGATCTTCTTCCAAGCTTTTTGTTGTTTTCTTCAATTTGATTCTGGAGCTGCCTGTGGAATTCTAATTCATCAGATTCTGAGAGATCTAGCATTTCTTGCATCTCCAAGAGAGTCTCATTGCTAGAGATACTCAATTGGTCTTCTAGTCTGAAGAATCTTCTCACACCCTTGTCATCCATGAATTCCATCAGCCAGTAGGGCCTTAGCTGCACTCTTCTCCCTGTGTATGGGATGATAAGAGTCTTGGGAAGTGCATCTTTGGCACTAACACTCCTTAGCTCTTCAATCTTCTTCAATACTAATCTTCTTGCAGTTACATTGAACCCAAAGTTTTTCTTGAAGGATGAATAGACTTTGATCAACATAGCTTGGCTTTCTTGAAGTATCCTGTAAAGAGGCCACTGAATCTCCCTTCTTCCTTTGTACTTGAACACCAACCTTTCAGGTAGGTTTCTGTATGCATCAATTGCCCTTACTTCATCCAGCTCCTCCAGATAAAGGTTTAGATCTGAGAATTCTTTGATGTCACACAAGTACAAGTAGTCTCCCCTGTTGACCTTGGGTTGAGCTTTGACTACTAACTTGGATTTGAGAGGTGACAGCTTCACTTTCTTGACTGCCCTTGATTTTTTCCTTTTTGGCTTAGTAAGGATTGGCAAGTTGAAATCAGGAATTGGTAATTTATCCCACTCTATTGGCTCATCCTTTGGCACAATAGGCTCTCCATGTATGTTCCTGTAGGGGTCCACCACCCTTATGTCTTCAAATACCACAGAGGGCTTTGATGCTTGAGTTTTAGCTTGAGTGGATTCCTTAGGAAATTGATCTTCCAATTCCTTGTCAACAACATCCAGTTTCCTTTTTCTTCTTCTAGCCAGTTCTTTCTTTCTTGGGGATTTCTTCTGTTCTTCAATCTTCTTCTTTGATTCAGCAGCTTGAGATGGTTGAGAGGGAATTTGTTGAGAAGAATTCACAGCCTGTAGCTTGGCCAAGATAATAAACTGTTCTTTCTTTTATTTAGACTTCTTTGCATCTAGAGCAGCTTGCCTCTTTTCCTGCTTCAATCTGGCTTTTTCTTCTTTCTTTGCATGAGAAAATTGTGGATATCCAGCTACCACACAAATTTCCTTTCCATTTCTGAATATCTTTGCAATTCTCTTTCTTGAGGCTGAATCAGCTGGATCTTTGTAGAAGACAATAGATCTTGACAGAAGCTTCTTTTCATCAGGCTTGGGTGTCTCATACACAGTATCCATAGGGTTCTTCAAAGATGACTTTGGATAGTTTGCCCTTGGTTTAAGAATAATCTCAACCTTTGTAGTCTTGATGCAGGAAGATTGTCCTTTCTCCAAATAGTTCATGCTCATCTCATTCACACTGATTGGCTTGACATGAGAGTGATGGATGGCTGACTGAACTGGTTCCTTGACTAATTCAAACTTTTTCTGTATTTCCTCATCAATCTTTTTCCAGTTGATCAGAGTCAACTTTCCTTTATCAACATCTTTCAAATTTTCTGCTGCTGCATTGATAAGATCTATACCATCTGCAACTGGTGGCTTGGAGATAGTAATTGAAGGTACAATTACTTTGCTGATTTGAACTAGAAGTGTCTCCCCCTCAGTTGGTCCTTTCTCCCCCTTAATTGATTCTCTCTCCCCCTTTTTGTTATCATCAAGTGGAGGAGTTAGGCCTTGTGCTTTAGCCAGTTGCATAAGAAGATTTGTCTAAGTCTGTTGATTTTGGAGAAGTAGAGCCACTGAATTCTCAATAACTTGAACTATGTTCTCCAGCTTGGCTATCTTCTTGTCAGAATCTGATTCTCTCCTTAATCTCAGAAATAGATCTTGCATGGTACCATATGGCATTACTGAATCCAGCTTCTCAAAGTTATAGGTCTTCAAGTCAGCTATATCCCTTTTCAATTCATCCACACTGAGATTCTATCTTAAGTGCTGGATCTTCATTAGATGTAGAGAGTCCAGGTGAGCTTGAAGAACAGCCTTGGTACCAGCATATGAAGTTTCCTGAAGAGCCTGTTGAAAAGCTATTACTTGCTTGACCAAGGACACCTCAAATTGTCCTGGTGTAGATTCCTTTGCCCATGCCCATTCAGGTAAACTTAAAGCAGAACTTGGGCCTTCAGCTCCCCCTAAGTTCATGCTTCCATCCAAGGAACCAGAGTCATCATCATCAGAATTTACTCCAAATTCTTCAGATGGCTCTCCAGCTTGAGAAGGCATCCTGTTAACAGCAGCTTTATCTCTTTAAAGAGATTCTGTGGTGTGCACTAAATTCAAAGTCTGCTCTGCCTCCACATTGCCCTGAGCAACCAACAATTAATAGGCTGAAATAGGGTGAGTAAAAGTGTCAACATCCAAGGAAATGTTATCAATTACAGCTTTGTAATGTTGCTGAAATTGTCTTTCCTTTTCAGCATCATCCACAATCATTGACTCACTAGCAATGGCTGGTTCCATCCTTATTTCTCCTGTACCTGCCTTTCTCTCATATTCTCTCTTTTGTTGCATCAGGGTCTCACCCTGGCTCCCCACCCTCACACCCTCACCTTCACCTACTAAGGTGGGACTCCTCTCACTCACTTTTGCCTGGGAGCAACCCAGCCTCTCACTCAATGCACTCTCCTCTCTCAGTCCTAAGAGTGATTGTATTACCACTAAGTCTTCTGCACTTGAAATTATTGAAGTTTGAAGTTGTGCAGAGACACTCGACGGATAAGTGATATCCGTCGGGTGAGTGGTAAAGCTATCCGACGGATAACTGCTGTTAAGCTTATCCGTCGGGATGCAATCACTACTCGACGGATGAGCAATATCCATCGAGAGAGTAGAAGTGAATGAGGTGGGAAGAGAAACTATTGTAGACTCTGTGTTGATTGAAGTTATTTGAGGCACAGATGTCACAATAGAATCTGAAAGAATTGGCAAGTGAGCCAACAAATCATCTAAAAGATGATGCTCACTTGCACTAGATTTTGGCTTCCCCAACAGAGTTAAATAAGGGGAATCAGGAATTGAAGTGTTTATCATGTCCACTTCCAGTGAGTTAGTTGGTGAGTATAGTGTTTCAGTGGCTTCTATAATGAGAGATTTTGGCTGTGACTCCACATTTATTGGAGCCACATCAAACTGAATTTGAGAAGGTGCAGGGACTGTGTCTTTAGCACCAGTTTGCACTAAGTGTGTGCCCTGTGCATCCCCAGTTGTTTTGAATTTCTTCTTTCTAGTGTAAGTTTGGGGTGAGCTTGTGTCCCTAACCCTCTTGGTCTGTGCTCTTGGATGAGAGCTTTGTTCAATAGCTACATCCTTTTGGGAGGATGCAGCTAGAAGAGAGCTTTTGTCCTTTTTAAGCACTGCAGTTTGTTGGGAAACTGCAGTGTGGCTAGGCTGGGATTCACTCAACTCTCCAACCTTATCCTTGGGGTTTCTTTGATGTTCACCCCTTCCCTCACCTATCTTACCCTCCTTCACACTCCCCTCTTTGGCTTTCGTAGATTTTTCAACTGGTACCTTTTGAGAGATACCAGAGGGGGTTTTCTTTGATTTGGATTTGGAAATTGCAGTTGTTTTGGCAGCTTTGGTAGGCAACTGTTTGGTCATTGTCACAGTTGCCATAGCTATGCCTGAAGTCAAAGAAATAGAGGAGATTGGAATAGTTGAGGGTATGGATGAACTTACCTCACTTACCTGAGGTGTCAGCATTACAGGAAAATAGAACATTGGCACATCCCTGTGATGGTTGGCTCTGTTCAAGTCTGCAATGATTCTTCTCTCTTGAACTCAACAAGCCAATTTGTTGTCTGGGTTCTCAAGTACAATATCTTGACAAAGATGGTTAGACAAAAGCATAAAAAATCTAGCATAATAAACATTCTTTCCTCTTTTGGCTAAGTCACCTAGTTTAAAACCTAACTCATACACCACAAGGTCACTGAAATTGTAAAATTTGTCTGTAACTAGCATGTATAGCATGTTAAGCATGGAAATGTTCACAGAATCAAAATTACTGATTTTTCCAGAAAAAACTTTAGTTACAACATCACACAAATAACTCCATTCCTTCATAAGACCTAGTCTTCTAATCTCACTTAGCTTATTAGTAGGAAGTGCATAATGCATGGAATTAAACATATTGATCAAATCAGTGTCAGTGTGTGGTGAAGTTACATTATCATCAGGAATCTTGAAACATGCTTTTATCACATCACTATTGATACAGAATTCATTACCTTTGATGGTCAGAGTGATGGTTTTGTCAGTAGAGTTGTAGATTGCTGTTGTCCACATCTCCTCAACAACTTCACAATAAATTGTGGGTGATTCCAGCATGGCAAAACTTAACTTGCAGTTCTTCACGAAGTCCATCATCTTGTGATAGTCCTCTGATTGCTGAATACCCTTATTGACCAAAGCAGTGAAGTTCTTCTTCTCATAGATGAACCCAGTCTGTGACATGATCTTTACTACGGGTGTCATTGTTAGAGAAGAAAAGCTTGAAGAGAAAGAGGATTTTTGCTTGAGAGAGAATGAAATAAACACAGTTGAATTTGAGAATGATAAAAGAAAATGATTAGAATGAAATAAGCTTTTATACTTTGCACAAAAACAACGGATAAAAATAATAAAGAGAAGTAAATTATCAATAGAAATTGCCTAAATTAGCCGTTTAAAATAAACTGTAAAAATTCCACCCATTATCCGTCGTGTAATGCTTACAAACTGTAAGTATACTCAATGGATAATGTTCAGGGAATTAACGGTTAAGATTTAGACACTTCGACGGATGAGGATAAACTGTTATCCGTTGAGTTTTAAAAGATTCCAGAAAAATAATTGATTTTATTATTTACAATTTGTATATCGACGGATGACTCAACCCGATGGATAATGGTCATCCGTCGAAATGCAAATTTTGACTTAGCCAAAATTTCATTCAAGACTAAAAATCTGCTAAATTTCTGGCTACTTTTTAACTTGCAAAATAATTCAGATAAATTCAAGAGTAATTAAGCATACCTAACTCACTTACCAACCTAGAAAAGGTGGATTCATCCAGTGGCTTGGTAAAAATATCTGCAAGTTGCTTCTCACTTGGAACAAAATGTAACTCTACAGTACCATTCATTACATGTTCCCTTATGAAATGGTACTTGATGTCTATGTGCTTTGTCCTTGAATGTTGCACTGGATTTTCAGTGATGGCAATTGCACTTGTGTTGTCACAGAAAATAGGAATCCTTTCAACTTGCAAACCATAGTCTAGCAATTGATTTTTCATCCATAAAATCTGTGCACATCAACTGCTAGCAGCAATATATTCAGCTTCAGCTGTAGAGGTAGAAACTGAATTTTGCTTTTTACTGAACCAGGACACAAGCTTGTCTCCTAAAAATTGACAGGTTCCTGTTGTGCTTTTTCTATCAATTCTGCAACCTACATAATCTGCATCTGAATAACCAGTTAGATCAAAACCAGAATCTCTAGGATACCAAATGCCAAGTTTTGGTGTTCCTTTGAGATATCTGAAAATTCTCTTAATAGCTATCAAGTGAGACTCTCTAGGATCAGCCTGAAATCTAGCACACAAACATGTAGCAAACATTATATCTGGCCTACTAGCTGTTAAGTATAGAAGTGAGCCAACCATGCCTCTATAGCTTGAAATATCCACAGACTTTTCAGTAGTGTTTAGTTCAAGCTTAGTTGCAGTAGCCATGGGAGTTTTTGCAGATGTGCAATCCATTAGATCAAACTTCTTTAAAAGGTCAAAAATATATTTAGTTTAACAAATGAATATTCCATCACTGACTTGCTTAACTTGTAAACCAAGAAAGTAAGTTAGTTCTCCCATCATACTCATTTCATACTTACTTTGCATCAGTTTGGCGAACTTTTTACAAAGTTTCTCATCTGTAGATCAAAAAATAATATCATCTACATAAATTTGAACAAGTATGCTAGAGCCATTAACATTTCTGAAAAATAAAGTTTTATCTACAGTACCTCTTGTGAAGTGATTTTCCAAAAGGAACTTTGATAAAGTGTCATACCAGGCTCTAGGTGCTTGCTTCAGTCCATAAAGTGCTTTCAGTAGATAATAGACATGCTCTGGAAAATTTGGATCTTCAAAGCCAGGAGGTTGACTAACATACACTTCTTCCTCCAAATCTCCATTCAGAAAGGCACTTTTGACATCCATTTGATAGACCTTGAAATTGGCATGGGCTGCATAGGCTAAGAAGATTCTGATGGCTTCAAGTCTTGCAACAGGAGCAAATGTTTCATCAAAATCTATTCCTTCTTGCTGGCAATAGCCTTTAGCAACCAATCTTGCTTTGTTCCTTACTACTAAGCCATTTTCATCCATCTTGTTTCTGAATACCCATTTGGTGTCTATTGGATTCTTTCCTTTAGGCTTGGGTACCAGCTTCCATACTTTATTCCTTTCAAATTGGTTTAGCTCCTCCTGCATAGCTAAAATCCAATCAGGATCTAACAAGGCTTCTTCTACCTTCTTTGGTTCTTCCTTTGACAGAAAGCTGCTGTATAGACATTCTTCTTGAGTTGCTCTCCTGGTTTGAACTTTGGAAGAAACATCACCAATAATCAGTTCAAAGGGGTGATCTTTTGTCCATTTCCTTGGTTGAGGTAGATTAGCCCTAGATGAAGAGACCTCAATGTTGTCTTGATGTGTGATTGAGTTTTGATTGCTAGAAACTCCCCCTGAGTTTGTGGATCGTTGATTTGAGATAGGGGTACTTTCTATGGGTGATCTGCCTTGACTTCCTGCCCCTTTTGATAACCCGACGGATGGTGAATTTTGAGTACCGACGGATGAGGCAGGTTGTCTTCCGACGGATAATACAGATTGCCTTCCGATGGATGAAGCATTATATAATTCGACGGATGTTGAGTTTTGTGCTTCATTTGTGGTAGATTTGTCTACATTATCCTTAGACACTGTTTCTTGATCACTCTCATCATCACTTTCATTACTGACCATCTCAACATTGTCGAATTTGAGGCTCTCATGGTAATCTCCATCTTTTAGTCCTTCAATCTTTCTATCATCAAACACAACATGTATAGATTCAACAACAATGTTGGTTCTTAGATTGTAGACTCTATATGCTTTACCAACAACATATCCAACAAAAATTCCTTCATCTGCTTTAGCATCAAACTTCCCATTTTGATCAGTTTGATTTCTCAGAATATAGCATTTACAGCCAAAGACATGAAGAAAGTTTAGAGTTGGCTTCTTGTTCTTGAACAATTGATAAGGTGTCATGCATCTTGCTTGATTAATCAGAGAGATGTTCTGAGTGTAGCATGCAGTGTTTACAGCTTCAGCCCAGAAATATGTTGGTAATTTTGATTCTTCAAGCATTGTCCTTGCAGCTTCAATAAGAGATCTATTCTTTCTTTCCACTACTCCATTCTGTTGTGGAGTCCTTGCTGCTAAAAACTCATGCAAGATCCCATTTTCCTCATAAAATGCTCTCATGACATAGTTCTTGAACTCAGTTCCATTGTCACTCCTGATTCTTCTAACTTTGAAATCAGGATGATTGTTAACTTGCCTTATGTGATTGATGATGATTTCACTAGCTTCATCTTTAGACTTTAGGAAATATGTCCAAGAGAACTTTGAGAAATCATCTACAAGTACTAGGCAAAATCTTTTCTTAGAAATTGACAATACATTGACTGGTCCAAACAAATCCATGTGAAGCAGTTGTAGAGGCTCTTCAATTGCTGGATCAAGTTTCTTCCTGAATGATGCTTTAATCTGCTTCCCTTTTTGGCAGGAATCACACGGTCCATCCTTTGTAAACTCCACTAGAGGAATGCCTCTAACTAGCTCTTTCCTTACCAGCTCATTCATAGTCTTGAAGTTTAAATGAGATAGCTTCTTATGCCATAGCCAACTTTCATCTTGACTTGCTTTGCTGAGAAGACAAGTTACAGATTCTGCTTTAGTTGAGTTGAAGTCAGCTAGATACACATTTCCTCTTCTCACACCAGTGAGAACCACTTTGTTGTTTTGATTATTGGTCACAACACAAGCTTCTTTGTTGAAGGTTACTGAGTTGCCTTTGTCACAAAGCTGGCTGATACTCAACAGATTGTGTCTGAGACCATCCACTAAGGCAACATCTTCAATGATGACATTGTCCTTTGAAATCAAGCCATATCCCACAGTGTAACCTTTGCTGTCATCTCCAAAAGTGATACTTGGGCCAACTCTCTCTTCAAACTCTGTGAGCAGGGTAGAATCACCAGTCATGTGTCTTGAACAACCACTATCCAAGTACCAAAGATTCTTTCTGTTTCCCTGCATACATCAAAATCAAATCAAGTTGATTTTGGTACCCAAGTTTCCTTGGGTCCTGCCTTGTTAGCTTTCTTCTTCTGTTTCTTAGGTTTTAACTCATTTGACTTAGGAATTTCAGATTCTTCCTTAGTTATTTGGGTTGGGCCTTTGAAACCACTAGATGCAACAGAATTATCATGCATGTTATGGCTAACAGGAAATGGCATGCTTGGTGCAAACATGTTATTCCAGTAAGGCATGCTAAATGGCATTTGAGGCATATTGTATGCAGCATAATATGGATAAGGTGCAAATGGCATATTAGCAAACTGTGCATTCATATTCTGTATAGGCATAGCATTAACAGGCATGAGAGGCATGACACTTATGTTAGGAAATTGAGGTTGAATAGACATGGGAGATTTGCAATTAACAGACAAATGATTTACACTACCACACTTGACACGGATCTTTCTAGGAGCATATTTATCAGGTGTGTAGTTATTGTGTTTGTTAATCCCTACTTTACCATTCCTATTGTTTTTCTTTTTAGTCTCTGTTTTTACCTCTATTTTCTCAAGTCTGTCACTTAACTGTTTGACAGTAATGTGACCGACATTACCCTTTTTCCCTTTCTTAGCTTGACTTGATTCTCCTGAAATAAAGTTCTTGGAAACAGACCCATACTTATCATTTAGCTTGGTTAATTTGGCTTTGCTGATGGGTTTGCTTACAGCCGACGGATGAGGATTTTTATCATTCGACGGATAACACTTTTTGTTATCCGACGGATAGTCCTCTGTTGGATTTTAAACGCAGCGGAGGCATGGCAAAACACTTTTACACATATAAAATCCAAATAAAAGCATATAAATCGTGGTAAAAACATAGGGATCGAATCTAACCTTTAAAATAATTTGGAGACAACGATCAGAGATCCTTAGCAGTTGCTCCTCAAGTGTGAAGCACTCCACCGGTATCCACCAAGAAAACGATGTTAAGGAGGAGGAAGGAGGTGGAGAGAAATGGGTTTTCCAAACTTTTTGGGTTTTGGGGTTTGAATCAAAAACAGGGTTTATAATAGTATATTTATAGGCAAAATTTTCAGCTGAAATTTTTCCATAAATATTATTATTATTATCCCATTTATTATTCTCATTAATAATTAAAACACCTTTTAATTATTAATCATTTTTCTAAACACTTTAGAAATAATTCTCTCTCTTGATTTAATTTCCAAAAATTAAATCCTTTAATTAATAATATTAAGAACTTTTCTTAATTAATTTATAATCAATTAAATCTCATTTAATTGATTATTAAATTTGCCAATTAATTATTTATTTCACAAATAAATAATTATTAGCCATTATTAATTAATTCCTCCACCATTAAATCATTCTCTTTTTATGGTGTGACCCTGTAGGTTCAATATTAAGCCGGTAGTAGAAATAAATAATAATAAAACTATTTTATCATTATTTATATAAATTCTCTAATTTATTAAATATGATTAATTAATTAATCACATTTATTCTACATCGTGAGGGATACTTCTCAGCATATCGCGACTATCCGGATAATATGAATTCACTGCTTAGAATACCAAGAACCTATTCAGTGAATAGTTACCGTACAATAAACTTCTTCTACCCTACAATGTTCCAATTAAATAAAAGGCATGGATCTCGTGTCAAGCCTATCTAATTCAATCACTTGCTTACCATTTACTATGCTTAGTTCTATGCAAATTAGAAACTCCTTTCTAATTTCATTCACTCTGGCCAGAGATTCCTGAACTAGCATAAGTGGATCAGCCTTGAACATTTGCTTCCTTCACTGGAAGGGGTAGATCCTATATTGATCATACACTATCTTCGTGTACAAATTCCTATACCCAGTAGAGCCCTAATAATTATCCCTGGAGACTAAGAACTAAACCAAAGCATAGTTCAGTGTACACAAGATGACTATGATGACCTCAAGTCTAAGGATACTTGTACAACTATCACTATGTGAACAACTGCTGACACGTGAGTGAACTCTATCAGTTGTTCAGCTGTGCGAGTCATGTTCAGTGAACTTATTCTATAATAAGCACCTACATACTAGCTATAGTGTCACCACACAAATGTCTATGAGAACAGACATCCTTCATAATGAAGCAAGCATAATATGTACCGATCTCTGCGGATTATTAATTACCAGTTAGTAATCCTACGACCAGGAACTATTTAAGTTTAGAGTTATCATCTTTTAGGTCTCACTATTATGATCTCATCATAATCCATAAAAAGCTTTACTCTAAACTATGGTATATCTTATTTAAACACTTAAATAGATAAAGCCCGTAATAAAAACAAAACAAGTCTTTTATTAATATAAATGAAATCAAAACAGATTACATAAAAGTTATTCCTAAATCCTCATACATGATTGGACTTAGGACATATTCCTTTCAATCTCCCACTTGTACTAAAGCCAATCACTCTGGTATCTAATACCCATCTTGTCTTTATGACGATCAAAGTGACTTTCATAAAGTAGCTTTGTGAGTGGGTCTGCTATGTTGTTATGTGTGTCAACGCTAATTCAATATAATACAAGCAATGTTACCGCGCTCCCACTAACCCTTTTGTAGACGCATGGTTCATCTTCATTTTTGATAAAATCAAACTCTTTGATTGTCTCATCAAAACGAATGTTCCATCTTTCGAGAAGCTTGCTTTAACCACATATGGTTTGCAGCAGCTTACACACTAGGTTTTCATTTCTCTTGGAAAGAAAACCATCTGGCTATTTGCCAGATCTCATAGTCGTAGTAAGCAGCAATCGCAAGCAAAATCCGAACTGATTATAACAGGGCTACAGGTAAAAGGTTTCATCAAAGTCAATCCATTGCCTTTGTTTGAATTCTTTTGCCACAAGCCTGGCCTTAAAGGTCTTCACCTGGCCATCTGCTCTAACTATTCTTTTGTATCCCGTATACATAGATTTCATTCCGGATTTCATGGCACTATGCCATTTCTCTGAGTTAACACTACTCATAGCCTCATTATAGGTTACAGGGTCGTCATCATCAATGATCGACAACTCATTTTCATTCTCAATGACAAGGCCATAATACCTCTCAGGTTGGAGAGACACTCTCCCTGATCTATGAATGGGCTGTTCCACAAAAGGTTGTTCAGTCAGAACAGGTGTTTCCACTCGATCTGTAGTAGTTTGTGCTTCTTGAACTTCATCAAGTTCAATTTTGCTCCCACTGTTTCCTTCAAGGATAAACTCCTTTTCCAAGAAGGTAGCATGTCTGGAGACAAACACCCGATGATCGGTGCAAAAGTAATACTCTAAAGTCTCTTTAGGATATCCCACAAAACTACATTTTACGGATCGATATTCCAGCTTATCTGGGTCAACTTTCTTGACATAAGCTGGACATCCCCAAATCTTAACGTGTTTAAGACTCGGTTTCCTTTCTTTCCATATCTCAATAGAAGTTTAAGGAACAGATTTTGGAAGACACCTTATTCAGTAAATATGCTGAGGTTTCCAATGCATAACCCCATAGGAATACTGGAAGATTTGCATAGCTCATCATGGACCGAACTATGTCTAACAAAGTTCGATTTCTCCTTTCAGATACCAATCTGGAGGAGTCCACTGGGAGACTATACCATTTACTTTGAGATAATCTAGAAACACTCCATTAAAGTATTCACCACCTCGATCTGATCGAAGAGTTATAATACTATGTTTGGTTGTTTCTCCACTTCATACTTATACTCTTTGAACTTTTCAAAGGCTTCAGACTTGTGTTTCATCAAACACATATCCGAATCTAGATCTATCATCTATGAAAGTAATGAAGTATGAAAATCCACCCATGGCTTGCGTAGACATTGGTCCACATACATCTGTGTGTATCATTCCTAGCAAATTTGCAGTCCTCTCTCCATGTCTACTAAATGGAGACTGCAGTGCCACTATAAAGTGAGATTTTCATCATCCCTTTTCTTTTATTAGTTTGTTCAATCTGAAGTAAATTATGTCACATTTATACAGACCATTATTTAAAGTACCACGTCCATAAAGAATATTATCTCTAAAAATAGAACATTCATTATTCTCAATAATAAATGAAAATCCAGCCAAGTCTAACATGGGAATAATATTCCTCACAATCGAGGGAACAAAATAACAATTATTTAAAACAATAGTCTTGCCCGTAGGCATATGTAAATGAAATGATTCTACATCTTCAGCAGCAACTCTTGCTCCATTTCCCATCAGTAGAATCACCTCCTCTTCCTCAAGAGTCCTACTTCTCCTTGGTCCCCGCAACAAATTGCAGATTTGAGAACCACAGGTGGTATCTAATACCCAAGTAGAAATTTGATTTAATGACATATTCACTTCTATCATGAACATACCTGAATCAGAAGCGGTAGTCTCACTACCCTTCTTCTTCTTCAATTCTGCAAGGTAAACCTTGCAGTTCCTCTTCCAGTGCCCCACCTTGTTACAGTGAAAGCAAACAATTTTACTCTTGGGGTCTTCAGCTTTTGGTGGAACCGGCTTTTCTTCACCTACTTTCTTCTTCTTGGAAGAGTTCCTCTTCCTTTTCTTAGGATTGGAACCTTCACCAATTAGAAGAACAGAACTCTTCTTAGGGGAAAATTCGATTCCGCAGTCTTCAACATGTTGTGGAGTTCAGGCAGACTGACATCCAACTTATTCATGTAAAAGTTCACAACAAACTGCGAGAACGAACTCAGAAGCGATTGCAAGACCAAGTCTTGGCTCAGCTCCCCATCCATGGCAAAACCAAGTTATCCAAGACGTTCAATCAAATTGATCATCTTAAGTACATGGTCATTCACAGATGATCCCTCAGACATCCTACAACCGAACAGCTCCTTCGATATCTCATATCGAGCTGTCCTCCCCGCCACATCATACAACTCTTGTAGATGCATTAGGATAGTGTGAGCATCCATATGCTCATGTTCCTTCTGTAGCTCAATGTTCATGGAAGCTAGCATGATGCATTGAGCAACATTTGCATCATCTACCCACTCACGATACACAACATGTTCATCATTATGTGCATCACTAGCAGGTTCAGTAGGCTTAGGTGAGTCAATCACGTATTCCAGCTTCTCAATCCTAAGAACAATTCTCAAGTTTCGAAGCCAGTCAGCATAATTAGGACCAGTCAATTTGTGAGCATCCAGTATGCTCCTAAGTGATAGTGCAGAAGACATAATGTATAATGTAAATCTGTAAATGACAAACACATAACAACACTTAGCAAATATTCGATTTCATTTTAAAACACTATATGAATCGGGTCTTTATTCATAAGTGGCTCCCACTAGTTTATTTAATTTATTCAACCCCCTACGTGAAAAATTAAGCATTCATAATGCTAGTGGGAATAGGGATCCTACATTCCATTACACAATCCCGGCTGTGGCACGAAACGCCATGTAATGTTCAATAGGCAGACAACTCTTGTCAATTACATCTTATGTTATTCCCTAATCAAACTTTAGCCTCTTGAATAATTGAGTCACGGCTGTGGCACGACAAACTCAATATTCTAAGTCAAGTCTAACCCAACATTCCGTACAATTGAATCAGTCCCCAAAGGCCCACGGCTGTGGCACGTAACGACCTTTAGATTCTTATTCAATGTACACATCTCTATGTAATAGACAAGTATTTCTTATTTCAAAATCAAAGCCCTCGGCTGTGGCACGAAACGACAATGATTTAAAAATAAGAACTACTTTCTATCATGTTGGAAGGCTATGACCGACACAAGCCCGTTGTGTCATTGGCCAATTACTACTTGATATTATTTAATTTTAGAGGGATTATATTATGTTACAATCATAATCATATTATAAAGAGATTCTTCCTTTTAAATTAAATATTTCAAATCAATAATCAATAATCAGATGATTCCCAGATCGGGTGGAGCATTGTCAAGAGGCGTCACTTAATAACCCTTTCTTACAGATATAAATCTGTTGTTGACAGAATCATCCTTTCTCTCATATCGAAAATTCATATTCAATTACGTGTTTCATAAACACAAGAATCTCATGATTGTATTCATAATATTATTATTAAGGTTATGAAACAATTTCACTATACTAGGTTGTCTAACAAACGCCTTATGTTCATTTAAGTTCACCTAAATCTATCATCGCATGATAAACTAAGCATATATCACATATATAAACATGAATAAACATCAAGGTAGGCATGTTATATCATCTAGCACATTAGTCTAAGCATTATACATCTCTATGTATCACATGAAGCATTTAAAAGCAGTTAAAACAGTTAAAAACAGCTTTAAAACACTTCCGGAAATATAAATAGTTCAAAACTTTTATATAAACTAAAATTGATCACTCCATTAGATCCATCTCAGAAAAACGAATCCAACGGTATATTGCACGCCCAAAACGGAGTTACGAAACTCCCAGAAAATCAATTTTAATGTAAATAGTCGGGCTGTAACGCATTACAGGAACGCGTTACAAGCCCTGTAACGCATTCCGGTGATGCGTTACAACCCTTTTAACCAATTAAAAGGTGTAATGCATTCCGTGAATGCGCCACAGATGTGTAACACATTCCCGGAATGCGCGACACCCTTTTTTTTTTCAGCAGCCGTCAACTGCTTCTTCTCGAACAGCGTGCATGACAGACATCTGTGTCTTCTACTTTTTCCGTGCAGCAGACAGACAAGCAACAATTTAATTGTACAGCAGATGCAATATATATATATATATATATATACTATATATACATATATTTATACTTATTAAATTACGAATTTAATTGTAAGAACTTCAAAAATTCATAATAAAAAATCTATACATCATAAAATTATAAAAAAAATACCCAGATGATCTACAACACTTGTAGAACCCAGATCAACATTGAAAATTATTATGAGAAACGATTTCTCATCAGACAAAATTAATCCATATAATAACTTGTAAAAATCATAATTAATTCATACAAGCACAGAAAATTCTGAAATTTTTACCACAGATATATATGCATACAACCTAAGCTCTGATACCATTGTTGGATTTTAAACGCAGCGGAGGCATGGCAAAACACTTTTACACATATAAAATCCAAATAAAAGCATATAAATCGTGGTAAAAACATAGGGATCGAATCTAACCTTTAAAATAAATCGGAGACAACGATCAGAGATCCTTAGCAGTTGCTCCTCAAGTGTGAAGCACTCCATCGGTATCCACCAAGAAAACGATGTTAAGGAGGAGGAAGGAGGTGGAGAGAATTGGGTTTTCCAAACTTTTTGGGTTTTGGGGTTCGAATCAAAAACAGGGTTTATAATAGTATATTTATAGGCAAAATTTTCAGCTGAAATTTTTCCATAAATATTATTATTATTATCCCATTTATTATTCTCATTAATAATTAAAATACCTTTTAATTATTAATCCTTTTTCTAAACACTTTAGAAATAATTCTCTCTCTTGATTTAATTTCCAAAAATTAAATCCTTTAATTAATAATATTAAGAACTTTTCTTAATTAATTTATAATCAATTAAATCTCATTTAATTATTTATTAAATTTGCCAATTAATTATTTATTTCACAAATAAATAATTATTAGCCATTATTAATTAATTCCTCCACCATTAAATCATTCTCTTTTTATGGTGTGACCCTGTAGGTTCAATATTAAGCCGGTAGTAGAAATAAATAATAATAAAACTATTTTATCATTATTTATATAAATTCTCTAATTTATTAAATATGATTAATTAATTAATCACATTTATTCTACATCGTGAGGGATACTTCTCAGCATATCGCGACTATCCGGATAATATGAATTCACTGCTTAGATTACCAAGAACCTATTCAGTGAATAGTTACCGTACAATAAACTCCTTCTACCCTACAATGTCCCGATTAAATACAAGGCATGGATCTCGTGTCAAGCCTATCTAATTCAATCACTTGCTTACCATTTACTATGCTTAGTTCTATGCAAATTAGAAACTCCTTTCTAATTTCATTCACTCTGGCCAGAGATTCCTGAACTAGCAAAACTGGATCAGCCTTGAACATTCGCTTCCTTCACTGGAAGGGGTAGATCCTATATTGATCATACATTATCTTCGTGTACAAATTTCTATACCCAGTAGAGCCCTAATAATTGTCCCTGGAGACTAAGAACTAAACCAAAACATAGTTCAGTGTACACAAGATGACTATGATGACCTCAAGTCTAAGGATACTTGTACAACTATCACTATGTGAACAACTGCTGACACGTGAGTGAACTCCATCAGTTGTTCAGCTGTGCGAGTCATGTTCAGTGAACTTATTCTATAATAAGCACCTACATACTAGCTATAGTGTCACCACACAAATGTCTATGAGAACAGACATCCTTCATAATGAAGCAAGCATAGTATGTACCGATCTCTGCGGATTATTAATTACCAGTTAGTAATCCCACGACCAGGAACTATTTAAGTTTAGAGTTATCATCTTTTAGGTCTCACTATTATGATCTCATCATAATCCATAAAAAGCTTTACTCTAAACTATGGTATATCTTATTTAAACACTTAAATAGATAAAGCCCGTAATAAAAACAAAACAAGTATTTTATTAATATAAATGAAATCAAAACAGATTACATAAAAGTTATTCCTAAATCCTCATACATGATTGGACTTGGGACATATTCCTTTCATCCTCATCATCCGTCGAGTCTACATCTGTTAGCAACCCATCTACCAAAATAGGTTCTAGTTTCTCCTTATTCTTTTTCCAGGCTTCATCACAAAAGGACTCAATTCCTTGAACCTTGGTGATTTGAGCATGAACATATCTGGATGTTTTCCATGCTTTAATCACCTCTTGTTCACGATCGAGCTGCTTCTTTAAAATTTCTTCCTTTTTCAAGGACTCGGTTAATTCCTCCTTGGCAATCCTACACTCAATTTTTAGTTTCTCAAACTCAACAAACTGAGACTCAAGCACATTATTCCTCTCACTCAAAAACAAGTTGTTTTATTTGATTTTAGCATTTTCTTTAGTGAGGGACTTAAGTGTAACACACAAATGATACAATTCTATAGACATGTCATTTATGGTATCATTACACTCAGCTTTAGATAAATGTGCAAGGTTTGTAGTGATTACCTGATTGCTTGAGGAACTTGTCTCTGTTTCATCAGCTTGGCCATTAGGGCTAGATTGACATAGCTGACATCTTCATCTTCATCCAAGCCATCAGCTGCCCAGTCATTCTCTTGTGTAATAAAAGCCCTTTCCTTTTGTTTGAGTAGATCAAAGTATTTTTGCTTGTAATCTACAGACTCAAATCTTTTCTTACTGGAATCTGACTTTCTACACTCATTTGTAAAATGCCCTGCCAAGCCACATTTGAAACACTTGAATTTTGATTTATCCACCATGTTTCTATTTGGCTTGGCAGCTCCAAAGTTCTTCTTGAACTTGAGCTTGGCAAATCTTCTTGAAAGGAATGCTAGGTGCTCATCAATGTCCTCCATGTCATCTTGGTTTAATGAATCTTCATTTTCTGCAGCTAGCCCCTTACCCTTGCTTTCACAGACCTTTGAAGTTGATTCCATAGCTTCCATCTTCACTTCCTTCTCCTTTTCCAGATCAGCAACTAGTGCAATGGATCCTCCTTTCTTCTTTCCTCTCTCCATTCTTTTATCCTGCTCTATCTCAAGCTCATAGGTCTTCAGAATGCCATACAGTCTTTCCAAAGTAAACTCCTTATAATCTTGTGAGTTTCTCAATGAGACTGTCATTGGTTTCTATTCCTTTGGAAGAGATCTGAGAAATTTCAGATTGGAGTCTTTAGTCTGATAGACTCTTCCATGCAACTTAAGAGCATTTAGTATTTTTTGGAATCTACTAAAAATGTCAGTGAGTGATTCACTTTCCTCATTATGAAAATGCT
The DNA here is from genome assembly GCF_009905375.1 of Apium graveolens. Classification (NCBI taxonomy): domain Eukaryota; kingdom Viridiplantae; phylum Streptophyta; class Magnoliopsida; order Apiales; family Apiaceae; genus Apium; species Apium graveolens. The sequence goes on from NC_133650.1 coordinate 63,094,726, forward strand.
CATATTGCTGAATCAGGAGCTGCATTTTATTTTCCCTTACTTGCTCAGTACCATCACAGATTATCCGTATTGTGTCCCAAACTTCCTTGGCAGTCTTGCAGTTGATGATGTTATCAAACATGTCTGCATCCACACCATTGAACAGAATGTTCATGGCCTTTTTATCTTTCCTGACTTGTTCAATGTCAGGATCAGACCCTTCATGCCTTGGCTTTGGAACAGATGGCTCATTTCTCGTTGCAGCTCTCATTGGAACATGGGGGCCTCTTTCTATGCAGTCCACATAGGCCTCATCTTGAGAAAGCATATAAAGATGCATCTTTACCTTCCAATGATGGTAATTATCTTTATCAAGAAAAGGAATCTTGACTCCAACATCTTTCTTGTTCATCTTGCTGAATTGTTTTGATCTTTAAACTCTTTGTATATTAAGAGCTTGCTCTGATACCAATTGTTAGTCCCTTAACAATATAGCAAGAATTACAGAAGGGGGGTTGAATGGAATTCTTGAACCTTTTTCTTGAAATAAAAATATTCAACTCGATTATAGATATATTTGTTTTGATTAGCACAATGCGGAATGTAAACTTGAATGAATCAAAACATAAGTAATTAAAAATAAGAGTCTTTAAAAACTTTCTGGTGGATTTAAACAATTCCACCAGAGATATATATATAATATATCGAGAGGACTCTGTGTGCAGAAATGCTCACAGCTGCTTACAAAATGGAACTTCTGAGAATACAGGAAATGCTAAAGATTATGCTTACAAAGATTTCTCTGTTTTTGTGTTTCTCAGCTATCTCAGTAATTTTTCTATTTGTTACTCTCTTGGTTTATATATTACCAAGATTACAAAGTCAAAAAGACTGAACAAATATAAAATCTAACAGTCTTGATCTTTGCTGCTTTTCGTCCTCTATTACCCAGTTAATGGGCTTCCACAGTGTGTTTGTATCCAACTCGACGGCTGTGTGTCAGCTTTCACTGTTCAACTGATGTTTGAATTCTTGATATGATCATCCGTCGACTTTCAGATCATCCGTCGATGACATGATTGATCATCCGTCGACTGCTATGTTAAACATCCGTTGATAGTTATTTGATCATCCGTCGAAGGCTTTGTTAATCATCCGTCTGTAGCTATTTTGGCACTTGACTTCATTTCACTTATACAGAATTACAAGACATTGCTTATGTACAATTAATCAACCTATTCTGCATATCTAGTTAAAGTCAACATGACTTATATGCTACTACAAATTCTATACAAAGGTGCATACATCACTGTGCTACAAACTTATTATTACATAAGCTACTCACTCGATGGATAATAAGTTAATCATCCGTCGGGACTATATTGAGTTATCCGTCGGGACTATAATTCTTATCCGTCGAGAGCTACATAGTTTCACTAAGTAAAATCTACTTAGACATTTTGTTTAAGTGATCATCAAGTACACAACATATTCACAACACTGTTGTTGGTACAAAGTGGGTATTTAGAAACAAAACTGATAGTGATGGCATAATTACAAGGAATAAAGCAAGGTTGGTTGCAAAAGGATATTCTCAACAGGAGGGAATTGATTATGAGGAAACATTTGCACCAGTTGCTAGATTGGAAGCCATAAGGATATTTTTGGCTTATGCTGCTCATAAAAAGTTTACTGTCTTTCAAATGGATGTAAAAAGTACTTTTCTCAATGGAGAATTGGAGGAGGAAGTATATGTTCAGGCTTTGTAGATTCCAAATATCCAGATCATGTCTACAAGCTTGATAAAACACTTATGGCCTTAAGCAAGCTCGAAGAGCATGGTATGAGACTTTAGCTCAGTTTCTTCTGGAAAGTGGATTTAACAGAGGAACTATAGACAAAACACCGTTCTACCTCAACCATGGAAAAGACTTACTTCTGGTTCAGATATACGTTGATGATATCATCTTTGGTTCTACAAATGACAGACTTTGCAAGAAGTTTGCCAAACCGATGCAGTCAAGATATCAAATGAGTATGATGGGGGAACTTCGCTATTTTCTGGGCCTTCAAGTCAAGCAGAATGAAGAAGGCACTTTTATCTGTCAAACCAAGTACACCAGAAATTTACTGAAGAAATTTGGAATGCAAGATTATTCAAGTGCATCCACTCCCATGGCCACTGCAACGAAACTGGATAAGGATACTGGTAAATCAGTAGATATTACTGATTATAGAGGTATGATTGGCTCTCTACTCTATCTAACTGCTAGTAGACCTGATATCATGTATGCTACCTGTCTTTGTCCAAGATTTCAAGCAGATCCAAGAGAACCTCACTTAACAGCTGTGAAAAGAATTTTCAAGTATCTTAAAGGAACAGCTGATCTGGGATTGTGGTATCCCAGAGAATCAGACTTTAAACTAATAGGTTACTCAGATGCAGATTTTGCAGGTTACAAAATTGACAGGAAAAGCACAAGTGGAAGCTGCCAATTTCTTGGAGGCAGATTGGTTTCTTGGTTTAGCAAGAAACAAAAGTCAATTTCCACATCAACTGCAGAAGCAGAATACATTGCTGCCGGAAGCTGCTGTGCACAAATTCTTTGGATGAAGAATCAGTTACTGGATTATGGGTTAACATATTTTAAAATCCCTATTTACTGTGATAATCAAAGTGCTATTGATATGACATGTAATCCAGTTCAACACTCAATGACGAAGCACATCAGCATTAGGTACCACTTCATAAGGGAACATGTGGATGAAGGTATAGTGGAATTGCACTTTGTTCCAACAAATCAACAATTAACAGATATCTTCACAAAACCACTATGTGAAGCTACTTTTACAAGATTGGTAAATGAACTTGGAATGGTTTCAGGTTCTTTCTCTAAATCTGCTTAGTTTTGTTCTGATACATCAGACTTTATGATCAGTATTTACTGATATTACTCTTTTTGTGTATTCTGTGCCTAATTGAAAATTGCTTAAGTACTGATTGTTGTCTAATGTGAATTTCTAAACTTTGATAGTGAAATGACTGTTTCTGTGACTATTCAATCCTATGAGGATAACTGTGCTAGATGCTGACCTAGTAGTCTTTAATATACTAGAGATCCCATGTTAGAAGTAATTATTTATGTGGAAATATATTGACACAAGCAAATTATGACATTGAGCTTAGTTAAGTTTATTTGTCTATCTTATTACTAAGTCAAAAACTAGAATAATGCTTCTCATTTGTTAAGTTCTGATGTTAGTAAATCTGCTGAATGTACTAAGTGCTAATAAACCTCACTTATCAAAAGAAAAAGGAAAAGAACAAGGAATAAAAATCAGGCACTCCTTTGAGATCTAGAGTAAAAATGTGGAAGGGACGACCCAAGTGCATTGCTGGTATTAAGTAATATGCATCAGAAAAGCAAAAATAATTATTTTTCTTGGTGACTTTTTACACTCTATAATTACTGGAGAAATACTATGATAATAGCATAAATTCTGATTAGCAGTTGTGACTCAATTACACTGAGAAGCCACTGTAAAATGGAATTTCAAAAGATGCATAAAATAAGCACAAAACAGTTGCGGTGGACTCATGCATGAAATCATTTAATAGTAGGCTTCAGAATAATGACAGATCTTAAGTAAAGTTCTTAGTTATGCCTTATTTCTAAGATGTACTGAAGTGAATTAGACTTTACTCCTTGTCTGATATTTAGCTTAATGCACACACTTACACTCTATATGAATGATGAATATTACTGTGGCGATCAATGTTGTTTTAGATAAACAGTTTATGTGTCAGATTGCATAAATTCTGAGGACAGGTTCTGATGGAAGTTCTGATGATTAAGTTCTGAAGAATCGAAATCAGAGTTTGTGTGAAGAATTACAGAAATAGGCATTCAACTTTTCGAGTTAAGAAATCATGTTCTGATGACTGTTAAGTTCTTATATAAGTCTAAGTGCTGATATTAAATTCTGATTCTTTACTTGACTTATTTGTGGTTAATATTTGAAACAGTCTTATTTTAAATCAGAATATGTTTGGGTGGAATATTAACAGTCAATACAATTAGGGTTAGTGGTACACGTCCATGCACAGTAATATTTACTTGTTTCTTGTGCGCATTAAACCCTGTTTTACACTTCCAATGGCTAATTTTACTCTCCTCAGTCTAGGGAGATGAGGTAGAATTATTTCTACATGTCAGCATTCAATTTTCCTTGCGTCTCCTGGCATTCCATTGCCTATAAAAACCAACACTTCACTCCAGTCAGTACATCTCTCATTTTCTCTCAAACTCTCAAGCTCTCACTCTCATCTATTTCTCTCTCATCACAATCATGGTGAACTACAACTTAGCTCTAAACTATGATACCTTCTCTCTCACCATGAGCTGTCCAGAGTGGCAGCAGGAATGGCATGTCTCTGCTATTCCTGATAATGTTTGGGACTATGTTCCCCAAGAGGTTCTGACAGACCTCTTGCTCTTTTATATGGATTACCATCGCCATGTTGAGCGATTGGAAGAAGCACGGCTGGAAGTTCTTCGACAGCAAGAGCGAATCATTCGTCTCGCTGTTCTGTTTGTAGAGAGTAGGAAGAAGAAATAGGCTTTGTAGCTTAGGACACTCTTGTAATCTTTTGCTGTAATTTCAATTTCATGAATGTATTCTCTTAATAAATTAATGGAATTTTTATATTTTTGCAAGATGTTGTCTCTGAGTTGTTTGAAATTCTGATATATTTTTAAATCCTGATTTATCCATATTCTGATGACCATTTTATTACTGATTAAAATCAAGTTCTGATTCTGACGTGGCAGTACCTGATTCCTTGATTTATTTTTTTGGTCATTCTCTCACCTGATGTATTTTTACAGAATATTGGTTTCGTAGTAAAAACGATTTAATAAGTGGAAACAGTTTAAATTTTAAATTTACACTGAATTACCTTGATTAATGGGATTACTTGGTAAGTGGAACGATTTTTCCTTGAAAAACTGTATGTGATAAGTAATGATTACTGTTTTCCCGTGCCCATTAATTATTCCTTACTGCTGCATGTCTGACAGGTGTCCAACGGTTACTTTTTCTACCGTGTATAAGTAAAAGAGAGAGAAGATTGTAAAATCTTTTATTTACTTTCACACTTTATCTTTCTTTACTTCTATTCTCTCTCATCTCCTGACGTTATTTTTCGTACAGACATTTTATCAAACACCTTACAGGCAACCTTAATTCTCAATTTTTCTCATGGCACTTAAGGATTTGATCATAGATGGAGCCAAGTTCGTTCCTAACAACTATGCTGCAATCTTAAATCATGATGAAGCTCCATCCGAGTTACACTTTGTGCAAGATCTTCTAACACACAGTAAAATTGGGTATGCATTGACCCAGCCTCAAGTCATTTCCAGCCAACAAGTTCTGACGTTTTGGCGGACTGGGCATTTTGACAATGGTGGTGCTACTGGTACTCCAAGTATTATTTTCGAAGTCAATGATGTTGAGCATGTGGTAACTCCTGGAGCAGTTCGTAAAGCTCTACACTTACCAGAAGGCTGCATTTTCTCAACACCGGAGGAACCAGTTCTACAGCAGCTCATGGCCAATTTGGGGTATGAGAAGAGTTTGGCCAAGCTTGGACAGTTGAAAAGAGCACATATCAGAAAGGAATGGAGCTTTTTCTTCGACTGCATTAATAAAGCATTTAGAAATAAGTGTTCCAACTTTGATGCCATTCTAATCATGAGTCAGCACATCGGGTATGCTATTATTCACCAAACTCATTTTGATTTTGCAAGTGCTGTGCTAGGTTTTATTGGGGATAGGATGACAGAGGATAGAAATGTAGTTTACTTTGCTAGATTCTGTCAGCTTATATATACCTTTTGTTGTGCTAATGAACCCCAACCAGCCAGTTCTTTATTTCCACCTTTTAAACTTGCAAAACGTGCTTTTAATGACTTGGTAAATGCTGACCTTAAGAAAAAGGTGGTTAGACCCTTACAGATACCTCAGCCTGTAAAACAGATCTTGGTAAATGCTGATCCTCTAACCTACAGATCTGTTTACCCTGATGTACAACCCACCACCAGCACCCAGACAACTCAACAACCATCAGAACATACCACACATACACCTCAATCTATTCAACCTTCTGTCAGGACATATCTCAAAACTTCACAGCTACCTCAACCTTCATCATCAGCACATACTATGAAGCCTTCATCTTCCAAGCCCAAGAGGACAAAGACTGTACCTCAGACAACACAGAAGAGATGGAAGTTTGTTCTGAGAGATGAGTCAGATAGTGAGGAACAGGTTCCTGTGTGAGAACCTGTTATAGAAGAAGCTGAGAAGGTCTCTTCTCAGAAGGATACTGGAATTGGGGGATCTAAGCTTCTCAAAAGGCTTAGAAGAATGTCTTATGCTGAAACTCCCAAGGAATTTACACCTTCAAAGAAAAGAAAGAAATAGAGAGCTCACAGGCCAGCTTCAGATGATAAGGAAGCCGCAGCTAAGGAAGGAGATCCGGAATCTCTGATCTCAAACGAGCCAGAATTTGCTGGAGCTACTGCATCTCCCTCTTCATTGTCACCAACTCATGAAGCTACTGCTACAGATAAAGCATCTACACCACCTGTTTCTCCTGTACATGAACCAATATCTACGGAAGACCCATGCACAAGTGCTGAAATTGATATTCAATCTAGTTATGCATGAGGTTCTCTTTTTAGAAGCTCCAACAGCAATAAATCCATCAACAACACCACTTACTGATGCTAATGAAACTCCAGAATTGTCTGTAACACCTTCTCTGCATCTAGATGTTGATGATCATAATATAGGTGAGCATCATACTATGGATGTTGATCAGAACTTGGAAGCAGATCAGCACTTAGAGGGGGATGATGAAGTCTCAATTGCTTCTCATACTGTTATTTTAACAGAAGATGCTGATTCTGTCAGTTCTGATGCTGCAAATGCTGATGATATTGGTGATGCTGCTATGAATGCAGATGCTGATTAAGCTGGTCCTTCAGGACATGCACCTCAACAGACTGTTTCTAAAACTGAACTAGTAAAGAAGTTTGTTCGAGGAGAAGCACCAGTACCTTGGAGTGAAACTCCTAGAGGACAGGAGTGGACTAAGGAATGGAAAACAGTTACCTTTGTTCCATCTGAAAAGATTCTTGCTGAGCACTTGGCAAAAGCTGATGAGATGTTAATTAATGCTGATTTCAAGACACAGCTTCGAGTCACTGCATTGAGTACTAGACATCTGCAAGGTCTACATTCAACAACTCATGTAGAGTTACATAAAATTCAGGAAGAATTGCTCAAGCAAGAAACGGTTAAGAAAATTGACAAGAAAACTTTCTTTCAACCTACCTTGACAGAGTTGCTTATATTGAGAAGACCCAAGAGAAGCAACAGTCTCAGATTGATGATATTTTGAAAAATCAAGCTTCTCAGCAATCTCAACTCGATGAAATCCAATCCTCAATGGAATTGCTTATCTCTCTTCTCTTACCTGCTGATGTCAAAAAGGGGGAGAAGGTAATTAAGTCCAAATGCAAAACTGTTAAGACACTGAAGGGAAAGGATGATGAAAAAGATGACCAGGGAAACTCTGGAATGGGTGGAGGTCATGGTCAAGGTAGTGGTTTCTCATCAAGAAGAGCTGAAGCTACAGGTCATAAAACAAGTTATAATACTGGAAAAAGAATTACTTCTGATACTAGTAAAAGGATAAGTTCTGATGAACTTTTGTATCTTGATGAAGAATTATCAAGACAGTTATTTCTTAAGGAAAATCCAGGAATGGACTTTGAGAGTCTAATGGAAGAAGAAGCTAGACTTAAGTCAGAAAAAGTCAATTCTAAATCTGAAGCTTCTGTTGGTAAAAAGAAACTTCCTAAGGCCAAAGGCATTGTGATAAAAGAAAGGACAAATCCTGAAGCAACCAAGGTCAAATCACAATTGCAGATAGATCCAAGGTCCAAGGGCAAAGAAAAAGTTGGTGAACCTATTAAGGTTTATGTGCCTCCTGTGGATGAAGAAATTACTGTTAAAGATGCTGATCTTACTCTGACTTCAAGGAAGATGTCTAAAACAACCTCTGACATGGCTCAAGTTGTTCAGAGTCAAGATATAGTTAGTTCTGATATTACAAAGAAGCAAGTAACCTCTGACATAGCTCAAGTTGACTTGATATCAGAAGATAAGGAAAATGAAACCTCTGACATTGCTCATGTTAAACCCTCAAAGTTACTCCTACCAGGATTCACCAAAGCCAAACAAACTCAACCTTTGAAGACTGCATCAAGTGGCTTTGAAGCAAGAGTGGTTACTGGAAAGGAAGCAAGAGATAAATCTGGATTGGGTAGTGCTGATGAAAGAAGAGTACAGAACATAACCAATGATCCAACTTCCTTAAGTGAACCAGGTATTGGAGCAACTCCTGAAAGATTGAATCAACTAGAATCTGTACAGATGGTTTACCATACCTACTTTAAAGAACAAATCTTGTTGTACTTCATGAAAAATGGTAGGGTTTATCATATTAGGGAAAATGCTATTCCACTGAAGTATTTTGAAGAATTGGAACATGTATTATTCTTACTTCAAGTGAATGACAGAATAACAGAAAGTGCTGCAAACTATTTGAAGAATCAAATTCAGAGACAGAAAATGCTTTATTATGTAAAGTCTGACAGCACATATCTTCCAAAGTACAGAGATCACAAGGGTGATATTATTGAGATGAAGCCTAACTCTGCTAAGATTATAACTACCTTTCTGGGTTATAAGGCTGTAAAATTCAATCTTGAGTCTGACAAGGCATATTTGATCAGACTGGATCAGGATATAAGGAAAGCTAGAATTAATGATCTCAGGGCTGCTATCTTTCAAACTTGTGAAGATTCTGCAGAACTTAAAGATGCTAAAAGGAGGATGATTGATGAACTCAGATATGCTGAGAGATGTTTGTTAAAGAACTATCTCAGAACAACTCCTGACATCAGAGAGATCAGAAAGTGAAGCCAAGTCAAGATCTACAACTGCTCAAATTCTGATATGAATACAGACTGGAGTTGTTATCAGTAGTTAAAATTGGTAAAACTTTAAGGACTGCAAGTTATAGTTATCTAGTCAAATTCTCATGCATTTGTACTTAATGTTTTTGACATCATCAAATATCTGTTAAACTTGTATATTATGCTAATTTACAAGTTGGGGGAGATTGTTAGATATACTTGATAATGTCATGACTAATATGATTTATGTTTAGTTTTCAGATCTTACTTAAACAGGATAAATCAGTACTTAACTGAAATCAACACTTATACTGAAGTCAGAAATTAAGTTATCAGTACTTAAGGTTCAGGAGATATTTATCAGAAGATAATATCAGGACTTAAAGGAAACGTTCAGATAAGGAAGGCGGCTGATTGAAAGGAAAAGAAGATCAAGACAAACATAAGAAGAGATATGCATGAAGAAGGAATTCTATGAAGAATAGAATACTTGGAAGAAAAGATATCTGATTGATGTATTTTAGGAAGCAGAATTATATTCCATATCAATTAGTGATTATCTTGTAACTGTGTAGTATATAAACACAGACATAGGGTTTACACTATAAGTGTTATCATTATCGAGAATATTATTCATTGTAACCCTAGCAGCTCTCGTGATATTTGTTCATCACTGAGAGAGGACAGTTCCATACTGTAACAGAGTTTATTGCTTTGAATAAAGTTTATTTTCTGTTACTTGTGTTATTAGAATTCGATTTGATTGTGCTATACACTGTATTCACCCCCTCTACAGTGTGTGTGACCTAACAAGTGGTATCAGAGCCTATCTATTAACACCCAAACAGTTTAAGATCCAAAAACAATCATGTCTGAAGCAAAAACTCCAACCAAGCCCACCAAAACTGAAGAACCACCAAAGACACAAATCCATAGTCGATATGAGACTATTAAAGTTCCCATATTGAAACCGTCTGAATATCCCATATGGAAGTTGAGGATGACTATGTTTCTGGAAGCTACAGATCCAGAATATCTTGACAGAATCAAGGAAGGACCTCACAATCTAACAAAGCTCGCTGTTGCAGTTGCAGGTGAAGCAGCAAAGTCTGTACCAAAGGAGAAGAGTGATTACACTGCTGAAGATATCGCTTCAATTGCTAAGGATGCGAAGGTACGACACTTACTGCATAGTGCCATTGATAATGTAATGTTAAATAGGGTAATTAACTGCAAGACTGCAAAGGATATATGGGATGCCTTAGAAACAAGATGTCAGGGAACTGATTCGATCAAGAAGAACAGGAAGACAATACTCACTCAAGAGTATGAACACTTTGACTCAAAGCCAAATTAGTCATTGACTGATTTATATGACAGATTTGTCAAGCTCTTGAATGATTTGTCACTGGTTGATAAGGAGTATGATCTTGAAGATTCAAACCTTAAATTCCTGTTAGCTCTTCCTGAAAGCTGGGATTTGAAGGCAACAACTATAAGAGATAACTATAATCTTGATGAAACGACTCTTGATAAAATTTATGGGATGCTCAAGACTCATGAACTTGAGATGGAACAAAGAAGCAAGAGGAAATGAGGAAAGCCAAGGACAGTTGCTCTTAAGGCTGAAGAAGAATCCCCCAAGGTAGCTACCTCAAGGAAAGGCAAGGGAAAAGTGCTCATCACAAAGTCTGATACTGAGTCATCAAGTTCTGATAGTGATGATGACTCAGAATCTGAAAGCTTGCCTGAGACGGATGCTGATGAAGAGATGATGAAACTGTGTGCTCTTATGGTGAAAGGAATCACGAAGATTGCATACAGGAAGTTCAGGAAGGGAAAGAAGTTTTCCAGGAGAGGTGCAAGTTCTGATAAGAAGAATTTCAGAAAATCTGAAGGCAAAGGAGGAAAGTTTGACAGAGGAGATTATACAAATGCCAAATGCTACAACTGTGGTGAAAAATGCCACATATCTCCTGATTGCAAGAAAGTGAAGAGTGACAAAGGCAAGGCTTTTGTCACAAAGAAGAAAAACTGGACAGACACCTCAGATTCTAAAAGTGAGGAGAACTATACCTTGATGGCAAATGCTGATATGGCAAATGCTGAAAGCAGTACTGAAGCTGCTGAGTTAAAGGTAACTCAAACAACTTATGCCTTTCATACTGATGATATTAATGAGTTGAGAAGATATCTTAAAACCATGTTCATTAGCTATAGAGACCAAACTTTAACATGTGAAAGATTAACTTCTGAAAATCTTGCTTGTAAAAAGAGGAATGATTATTTAGAAAAAGAGTTAGTCATGTTCCATCAAACTCAGAAAGATAGAGATGAAGCTTTCTATGTTAGGGATGAAGTACTTAAAATGAATGAATCTCTAAAAGCTGAGTTAGAAAAGGAAAGAGAGATTATCAGGACTTGGACTAACTCTGGCAGAACAACTCAGAATTTGTTAAGTAGTGAAAACTGGAAAGAGGGCTTAGGTTATGAAGATGATACGAATAATAAAGGAACTGTAGATATTAAGCCTATAGTTGTTAAACAAAAGCCAAAGTTAAAACCTGTTAAGTTTGTAGTTGTAAAGTCTGATACTAAGAAATCAGAAGTTAAAAAGGAATTAACTTCTGAAAAACTAAAACAGCAAAAGACAACTGAAGTAAACGTAGGCTTAATGACAAAGAAACAGCTTAAACATAAGCTGAAAGATGTTAAGAATGCAAACAAGGTAAAATCACCTAGGAAAAATAGGAATGGAAAGGAAGGTGTGAATAAAAGCAATGATTATAAGCCTGTTCCTGATGCTCCTAGAAAAACGTGTCATAACTGTGGAAGTTCTAACCATCTGGCTTCTTTTTGCAGGAAGAAAAAGAACATAAACTCCTTACCTTCAAAGTCAGGAGTTAAGAGTCAGTCTGTTAGATATAAGCCACAAAGTCCTTATTTTCATTGTGGTAGTTTATGGCATTCCATTTATACTTGTAAGGAATATCATAGTCTGTTCTATGGTTATTATCAAATAAAACCTTCTTTAAAGAAAGTTAGCATTGTTCCTTCTAGTGTAAGTTCTGATTCAAAGTCTGATAGTGTAAATTCTAATAAGAAAAATGTTAACATAAACTCTGATGCTAAATCCGCTGCAAATGTTAACAAACTTAATAAGGCCAAAGGATCCAAGCAAGTCTGGGTCCTTAAAACTAATCATTAGTGGTCTTTGTGATTGCAGGGCAACAGGAAAAACATCCTAGTTTTGGACAGTGGATGTTTAGGACATATGACTGGAAATAAAGCCCTGCTATCAGACTTTGTGGAGAAGGCTGGCCCAAGTGTTTCTTATGGAGATGGCAACATTGGAAAAATGTTGGGATATGGCAATATCAATTTTGGGAATGTCATAATTAAAGAAGTAGCTCTAGTCTCAGGACTTAAACACAATCTGCTGAGTGTTAGTCAAATCTGTAACAAAGGTTATCATGTGGATTTCTTTGAAGAACACTGTGAAGTTGTAAGTAAATCTACAGGCAAAGTTGTTCTGAAAGGATACAGGCGTGGTAACATTTATGAAGCCAAGCTTTCAACAAGTACTGATGGTTCTGCAGTCTGTCTGATTAGTAGATCATCAATTGAAGAAAGCTGGAACTGGCACAAGAAACTTTCTCATTTAAATTTCAACAATATAAATGAATTATTCAAGAAAGATCTTGTGAGAGGACTTCCAAAGTCAGTATTTGCTCCTGATGGCCTTTGTGATTCTTGTCAGAAGGCTAAACAACGGAAATCTTCATTCAAGAGCAAGACTGAATCATCAATTCTTGAGCCTTATCACCTACTACATGTTGATCTATTTGGTCCAGTGAATGTCATGTCTATTGCAAAGAAGAAATATGCTATGGTCATAGTTGATGAGTTCACCAGATACACATGGGTGTATTTCTTGCACACTAAAAGTGAAACTCCATCTATCTTGATTGATCATGTCAAGCAACTGGATAAATTGGTCAAAGATTCTGTAAAAATAATAAGAAGTGATAATGGCACTGAGTTCAAGAATTTGATCATGGAAGAGTTCTGCAAAGACCATGAAATTAAGCAGGAATTTTCTGCTCCCGGAACTCCACAGGAAAATGGAGTTGTTGAAAGAAAGAATAGAACTCTTATTGAAGCTACACGAACTATGCTTGATGAAGCAAAGCTTCCAACCTATTTCTGGGCTGAAGCTGTGCAGACTGCTTATTTTACTCAAAATGCAAGACTCATTAACAAGCATGGAAATACACCATATGAGATGGTGAAGAAAAAGAAGCCAAATCTGAAATATTTTCATGTATTTGGATGCAAGTGTTTTGTTCTTAAGACTCATCCTTAACAGCTATCGAAATTTGATCTAAAAGCTGATGAAGGAATCTTTGTTGGATATCCACTTTCCACAAAAGCCTTCAGAGTCTTTAACTTGAGAACAAGGGTGGTCATGGAATCTATCAATGTCTCCTTTGATGATAAGAAAATTACTGGACTTGAAGATTTCAATGATCATGATCAGCTGAGATTTGAAAATGAAGACTTAAATTCTGATACTGAAAATCCTGACAGTCTAAATCCTGATAATGCAAACTCTGATGGATTAAACTCTGATGTTATTGAAACTGTGGTGACTACGTCAAAGGAAGATGCACCTGTGCAGGGGGAGCATACTGAAGATATATCCACATCTTAAGAAACATCTGAACATATAACTGGCTCTTCAAATTTTGATTCATCAAGTTCTGATAAGCCAAGTTTTGATAGTTCTGAAAACTTAAATTCTGAAGGATCCAACTCAGAGAGCATAGTTTCAGGGGGAGCATCAGAAAATGTTGATGAAGATAGCATGGATCATGGGGGAGCATCCAGTTCTAGAGAAAACCTTCCATCTGCAAGGAAGTGGACTAAATCACATACACCTGACTTAATTATTGGAAATCCAGATGCATGTGTCAGAACTAGAACAGCTACTTCAAGTGAATGTCTTTACAATTCTTTTCTTTCTCAGACTGAACCAAAAAAGTGGAAGAAGCTCTTCAAGATGCTGATTGGGTGCAAGCAATGCATGAAGAGTTGAATGAATTTGAAAGAAAAAAAGTCTGGACCCTAGTGCCAAGACCAAAGAACATATCTGTTGTTGGTACAAAGTGGGTATTCAGAAACAAAACTGATAGTGATGGCATAATTACAAGGAATAAAGCAAGGTTGGTTGCAAAAGGATATTCTCAACATGAGGGAATTGATTATGAGGAAACATTTGCACCAGTTGCCAGATTGGAAGCCATAAGGATATTTTTGGCTTATGCTGCTCATAAAAAGTTTACTGTCTTTCAAATGGATGTAAAAAGTGCTTTTCTCAATGGAGAATTGGAGGAGGAAGTATATGTTGAACAACCTCCAGGCTTTATAGATTCCAAATATCCAGATCATGTCTACAGGCTTAATAAAGCACTTTATGGCCTTAAGCAAGCTCCAAGAGCATGGTATGAGACTTTAGCTCAGTTTCTTCTGGAAAGTGGATTTAACAGAGAAACTATAGACAAAACACTGTTCTACCTCAACCATGGAAAATACTTACTTCTGGTTCAGATATACGTTGATGATATCATCTTTGGTTCTACAAATGACAGACTTTGCAAGAAGTTTGCCAAACTGATACAGTCAAGATATCAAATGAGTATGATGGGGGAACTTAGCTATTTTCTGGGCCTTCAAGTCAAGCAGAATGAAGAAGGCACTTTTATCTGTCAAACTAAGTACACCGGAAATTTGCTGAAGAAATTTGGAATGCAAGATTGTTCAAGTGCATCCACTCCCATGGCCACTGCAACAAAACTGGATAAGGATACTGGTAAATCAGTAGATATTACTGATTACAGAGGTATGATTGGCTCTCTACTCTATCTAACTGCTAGTAGACCTGAAATCATGTATGCTACCTGTCTTTGTCCAAGATTTCAAGCAGATCCAAGAGAACCTCACTTAACAGCTGTGAAAAGAATTTTCAAGTATCTTAAAGGAACAGCTGATCTGGGATTGTGGTATCCCAGAGAATTAGACTTTAAACTAATAGGTTACTCAGATGCAGATTTTGCAGGTTGCAAAATTGACAGGAAAAGCACAAGTGGAAGCTGCCAATTTCTTGGAGGCAGATTGGTTTCTTGGTTTAGCAAGAAACAAAAGTCAATTTCCACATCAACTACAGAAGCAGAATACATTGCTGCTGGAAGCTGCTGTGCACAAATTCTTTGGATGAAGAATCAGTTACTGGATTATGGGTTAACATATTTTAAAATCCCTATTTACTGTGATAATCAAAGTGCTATTGCTATGACAGGTAATCCAGTTCAACACTCAATGACGAAGCACATCAGCATTAGGTACCACTTCATAAGGGAACATGTGGATGAAGGTATAGTGGAATTGCACTTTGTTCCAACAAATCAACAATTAGCAGATATCTTCACAAAACCACTATGTGAAGCTACTTTTACAAGATTGGTAAATGAACTTGGAATGGTTTCAGGTTCTTTCTCTAAATCTGCTTAGTTTTGTTCTGATACATCAGACTTTATGATCAGTATTTACTGATATTACTCTTTTTGTGTATTCTGTGCCTAATTGAAAATTGCTTAAGTACTGATTGTTGTCTGATGTGAATTTCTAAACTTTGATAGTGAAATGACTGTTTCTGTGACTATTCAATCCTATGAGGATAACTGTGCTAGATGCTGACCTAGTAGTCTTTAATATACTAGAGATCCCATGTTAGAAGTAATTATTTATGTGGAAATCTATTGACACAAGCAAATTATGACATTGAGCTTAGTTAAGTTTACTTTGTCTATCTTATTACTAAGTCAAAAACTAGAATAATGCTTCTCATTTGTTAAGTTCCGATGTTAGTAAATCTGCTGAATGTACTAAGTGCTGATAAACCTCACTTATCAAAAGAAAAAGGAAAAGAACAAGGAATAAAAATCAGGTACTCCTTTGAGATCTAGAGTAAAAATATGGAAGGGACGACCCAAGTGCATTGCTGGTATTAAGTAATATGCATCAGAAAAGCAAAAATAATTATTTTTCTTGGTGACTTTTAACACTCTATGATTACTGGAGAAATACTCTGATAATAGCATAAATTCTGATTAGCAGTTGTGACTCACTTACATTGAGAAGCCACTGTAAAATGGAATTTCAAAAGATGCATAAAATAAGCACAAAACAGTTGAGGTGGACTCATGCATGGAATCAATCAATAGTAGGCTTCAGAATAATGACAGATCTTAAGTAAAGTTCTTAGTTATGCCTTATTTCTAAGATGTACTGAAGTGAATTAGACTTTACTCATTGTCTGATATTTAGCTTAATGCACACACTTACACTCCATATGAATGATGAATATTACTGTGGCGATCAATGTTGTTTTAGATAAACAGTTTATGTGTCAGATTGCATAAATTATGAGGACAGGTTCTGATGGAAGTTCTGATGATTAAGTTCTAAAGAACCGAAATCAGAGTTTGTGTGAAGAATTACAGAAATAGCCATTCAACTTTTCGAGTGAAGAAATCATGTTCTGATGACTGTTAAGTTCTGATATAAGTCTAAGTGCTGATATTAAATTCTGATTCTTTACTTGACTTAGTTGTGGTTAATATTTGAAACAGTCTTATTTTAAATCAGAATATGTTTGGGTGGAATATTAACAGTCAATACAATTAGGGTTAGTGGTATACGTCCATGCACAGTAATATTTACTTGTTTCTTGTGCGCATTAAACCCTGTTTTACACTTCCAATGGCTGTTTTTACTCTCCTCAGTCTAGGGAGATGAGGTAGAATTATTTCTACCTGTCAGCATTAAATTTTCCTTGCATCTTCTGGCATTCCATTGCCTATAAAAACCTACACTTCACTCCAGTCAGTACATCTCTCATTTTCTCTCAAACTCTCAAGCTCTCACTCTCATCTATTTCTCTCTCATCACAATCATGGTGAACTACAACTTAGCTCTAAACTATGATACCTTCTCTCTCACCATGAGTTGTCCAGAGTGGCAGCAGGATTGGCATGTTACTGCTATTCCTGATAATGTTTGGGACTCTGTTCCCCAAGAGGGTCTGACAGACCTCTTGTTCTTTTATATGGATTACCATCGCCATGTTGAGCTATTGGAAGAAGCACGGCTGGAAGCTCTTCGACAGCAAGAGCGAATCATTCGTCTCGCTGTTCAGTTTGTAGAGAGTAGGAAGAAGAAATAGGCTTTGTAGCTTAGGAAACTCTTGTAATCTTGTGCTGTAATTTCAATTTCATGAATGTATTCTCTTAATATATTAATAGAATTTTTATATTTTTGCAAGATGTTGTCTCTGTGTTGTTTGAAATTCTGATACATTTTTAAATCCTGATTTATCCATATTCTGATGACCATTTTATTACTGATAAAAATCAAGTTCTGATTCTGACGTGGCAGTACCTGATTCCTTGATTTATTTTTTTGGTCATTCTCTCATCTGATGTATTTTTACAGAATATTGGTTTCATAGTAAAAATGATTTAATAAGTGGAAACAGTTTAAATTTTAAATTTAAACTGAATTACCTTGATTAATGGGATTACTTGGTAATTGGAACGGTTTTTCCTTGAAAAACTGTATGTGATAAGTAATGATTATTATTTTCCTGTGCCCATTAATTATTCCTTACTGCTGCATGTCTTACAGGTGTCCAACGGTTACTTTTTCTACCGTGTATAAGTAAAAGAGAGAGAAGATTATAAAATCTTTTATTTACTTTCACTTTTTATCTTTCTTTACTTCTATTCTCTCTCATCTCCTGACGTTGTTTTTCGTACAGACATTTTATCAAACACCTTACAGGCAACCTTAATTCTCAATTTTTCTCATGGCACTTAAGGATTTGATCATAGATGGAGCCAAGTTCATTCCCAACAACTATGCTGCAATCTTAAATCATGATGAAGCTCCATCTGAGTTACATTTTATGCAAGATCTTCTAGCACACAGTGAAATTGGGTATGCATTGACCCAGCCTCAAGTCATTTCCAGCCAACAAGTTCTGACGTTTTGGCGGACTGGGCATTTTGACAATGGTGGTGCTACTGGTACTCCAAGTATTATTTTCGAATTCAATGATGTTGAGCATGTGGTAACTCCTGGAGCAGTTCGTAAAGCTCTACACTTACCAGAAGGCTGCATTTTCTCAACACCGGAGGAACCAGTTCTACAGCAGCTCATGGCCAATCTGGGGTATGAGAAGAGTTTGGCCAAGCTTGGACAGTTGAAAAGAGCACATATCAGAAAGGAATGGAGCTTTTTCTTCGACTGCATCACTAAAGCATTTGGAAATAAGTGTTCCAACTTTGATGCCATTCCAATCATGAGTCAGCACATCGGGTATGCTATTATTCACCAAACTCATTTTGATTTTACAAGTGCTGTGCTAGGTTTTATTGGGGATAGGATGACAGAGGATAGAAATGTAGTTTACTTTGCTAGATCCTGTCAGTTTATATATACCTTTTGTTGTGCTAATGAACCCCAACCAGCCAGTTCTTTATTTCCACCTTTTAAACTTGCAAAACGTGCTTTTAATGACTTGGTAAATGTTGACCTTAAGAAAAAGGTGGTTAGACCCTTACAGATACCTCAGTCTGTAAAACAGATCTTGGTAAATGCTGATCCTCTAACCTACAGATCTGTTTACCCTGATGTACAACCCACCACCACCACCCAGACAACTCAACAACCATCAGAACATACCATACATACACCTCAATTTATTCAACCTTCTGTCAGGACATATCTTAAAACTTCACAGCTAACTCAACCTTCATCATCAGCACATACTGTGAAGCCTTCATCTTCCAAGCCCAAGAGGACAAAGACTGTACCTCAGACAACACAGAAGAGAAGGAAGTTTGTTCTGAGAGATGAGTCAGATAGTGAGGAACAGGTTCCTGTGTCAGAACCTGTTATAGAAGAAGCTGAGAAGGTCTCTTCTCAGAAGGATACTGGAATTGGGGGATCTAAGCTTCTCAAAAGGCTTAGAAGAATGTCTTATGCTGAAACTCCCAAGGAATCTACACCTTTAAAAGAAAAGAAAGAAACAGAGAGCTCACAGGCCAGCTTCAGATGATGAGGAAGCAGCAGCTAAGGAAGGAGATCAGGAATCTCTGATCTCAAACGAGCCAGAATTTGCTGGAGCTACTGCATCTCCCTCTTCATTGTCACCAACTCATGAAGCTACTGCTACAGATAAAGCATCTACACCACCTGTGTCTCCTGTACATGAACCAGTATCTACTGAAGACCCAGGCACAAGTGCTGAAATTGATATTCACAATCTAGTTGTGCATGAGGTTCTCTTTTTAGAAGCTCCAACATCAATAAATCCATCAACAACACCACTTACTGATGCTAATGAAACTCCAGAATTGTCGGTAACACCTTCTCTTCATCTAGATGTTGATGATCAGAATATAGGTGAGCATCAGACTATGGATGTTGATCAGAACTTGGAAGCAGATCAACACTTAGAGGAGGATGATGAAGTCTCAATTGTTTCTCATACTGTTCTTTTAACATAAGATGCTGATTCTGTCAGTTCTGATGCTGCTAATGCTGATGATACTGGTGATGCTGCTATGAATGCAGATGCTGATGAAGCTGGTCCTTCAGGACATGCACCTCAACATACTGTTTCTAAAACTGAACTAGTCAAGAAGTTTGTTTGAGCAGAAGCACCAGTACCTAGGAGTGAAACTCCTAGAGGATAGGAGTGGACAAAGGAATGGAACACAGTCACCTTTGTTCCATCTGAAAAGATTCTTGCTGAGCACTTGGAAAAAGCTGATGAGATGTTAATTAATGCTGATTTTAAGACACAACTTCGAGTCACTGCATTGAGTACTAGACATCTGCAAGGTCTACATTCAACAACTCATGTAGAGTTACATAAAATTCAGGAAGAATTGCTCAAGCAAGAAACGGTTAAGAAAATTGACAAGAAAACTTTCTTTCAACCTACCTTTGACAGAGTTGCTTACATTGAGAAGACCCAAGAGAAGCAACAGTCTCAGATTGATGATATATTGAAAAATCAAACTTCTCAGCAATCTCAACTCGATGAAATCCAATCCTCAGTGGAATTGCTTGTCTCTCTTCTCTTACCTGCTGATGTCAAAAAGGGGGAGAAGGTAATTAAGTCCAAATGCAAAACTGTTAAGACACTGAAGGGGAAGGATGATGAAAAAGATGACCAGGGAAACTCTGGAATGGGTGGAGGTCATTGTCAAGGTAGTGGTTTCTCATCAAGAAGAGCTGAAGCTACATGTCATAGAACAAGTTATAATAGTGGAAAAAGCATTACTTCTGATACTAGTAAAAGGATAAGTTCTGATGAACTTTTGTATCTTGATGAAGAAATATCAAGACAGTTATTTCTTAAGGAAAATCGAGGAATGGACTTTGAGAGTCTAATGGAAGAAGAAGCTAGACTTAAGTCAGAAAAAGTCAATTCTAAATCTGAAGCTTTTGTTGGTAAAAAGAAACTTCCAAAGGCCAAAGGCATTGTGATAAAAGAAAGGACAAATCCTGAAGCAACCAAGGTCAAATCACAATTGTAGATAGATCCAAGGTCCAAGGGCAAAGAAAAAGTTGGTTAACCTATTAAGGTTTATGTGCCTCTTGTGGATGAAGAAATTACTGTTGAAGATGCTGATCTTACTCTGACTTCAAGGAAGATGTCTAAAACAACCTCTGACATGGCTCAAGTTGTTCAGAGTCAAGATATAGTTAGTTCTGATATTACAAAGAAGCAAGTAACCTCTGACATAGCTCAAGTTGACTTGATATCAGAAGATAAGGAAAAGGAAACCTCTGACATTGCTCATGTTAAACCCTCAAAGTTACTCCTACCAGGATTCACCAAAGTAAACAGACTCAACTTTTGAAGACTGCATCAAGTGGCTTTGAAGCAAGAGTGGTTACTGGAAAGGAAGCAAGAGATAAATTTAGATTGGGTAGTGCTGATGAAAGAAGAGTACATAACACAACCAATGATCCAACTGAAAGGAATATGTCCTAAGTCCAATCATGAATTAGGATTTAGGAATAACTTCCTGTGTAATCTGTTTTGATTTCATTGATATTAATAAAAGACTTGTTTTGTTTTTATTACGGGCTCTATCTATTTAAGTGTTTAAATAAGATATACCATAGTTTAGAGTAAAGCTTTTTATGGATTATGATGAGATCATAATAGTGAGACCTAAAAGATGATAACTCTAAACTTAAATAATATGAAGTGGAGAAACAAACCAAACAGAATATTATAATTCTTCGATTAGATCGAGGTGGTGAATACTTTAATGCAGTGTTTCTAGATTATCTCAAAGTAAATGGTATAGTCTCCCAGTGGATGCCTCCAGATTGGTATCTGAAAGGAGAAATCGAACTTTGTTAGACATAGTTCGGTCCATGATGAGCTATGCAAATCTTCCAGTATTCCTATAGGGTTATGCATTGGAAACCTCAGCATATTTACTGAATATGGTGCCTTCCAAAATCTATTCCTTAAATTTCGTATGAGATATGGAAAGAAAGGAAACCTAGTCTTAAACAAGTTATGATTTGGGGATGTCCAGCTTATGTCAAGTAAGTTGACCCAGATAAGCTGGAATATCGATCCGTAAAATGTAGTTTTGTGGGATATCCTAAAGAGACTTTAGGGTATTACTTTTGCACCGATCATCGGGTTTTTGTCTCCAGACATGCTACCTTCTTGGAAAGGGAGTTTATCCTTGAAGGAAACAGTGGGAGCAAAATTGAACTTGATGAAGTTCAAGAAGCACAAACTACTACGGATCAAGTGGAAACACCTGTTCTGACTGAACAACCTTTTGTGGAACAGCCCATTCATAGATCAGGGAGAGTGTCTCGCCAACCTGAGAGGTATTATGGCCTTGTCATTGAGAATGACAATGAGTTGTCGATCATTGATGATGACGACCCTGTCACCTATAATGAGGCTATGAGTAGTGTTGACTCAGAGAAATGGCATAGTGCCATAAAATACAGAATGAAATCTATGTATACGGTATACAAAAGATAGATTATAGCAGATGGCCAGGTGGAGACCTTTAAGGCCAGGCCTTTGGCAAAAGGATTCAAACAAAGGCAATGGATTAACTTTGATGAAACTTTTTACCTATAGCCCTGTTAAAATCAGTTCAGATTTTGCTTGCGATTGCTGCTTACTACGACTATGAGATCTGACATATAGCCAGATGGTTTTCTTTCCAAGGGAAATGAAAGCCTAGTGTGTAAGCTACTGCGAACCATATGTGGTTTAAAACAAGCTTCTCGAAAGATGGAACATTCGTTTTGATGAGACAATCAAAGAGTTTGATTTTATCAAAAACGTAGATGAACCATGCGTCTACAAAAGGGTTAGTGGGAGCGCGGTAACATTTCTTATATTGTATTGAATTAGAGTTGACACACATAACAACATAGCAGACCCACTCACAAAGCTACTTTATGAAAGTCACTTTGATCGTCATAAAGACAAGATGGGTATTAGATACCAGAGTGATTGGCTTTAGTACAAGTGGGAGATTGAAAGGAATATGTCCTAAGTCCAATCATGAATTAGGATTTAGGAATAACTTCATGTGTAATCTGTTTTGATTTCATTGATATTAAAAAAGACTTGTTTTGTTTTTATTACGGGCTCTATCTATTTAAGTGTTTAAATAAGATATACCATAGTTTAGAGTAAAGCTTTTTATGGATTATGATGAGATCATAATAGTGAGACCTAAAAGATGATAACTCTAAACTTAAATAGTTCCTGGTCGTAGGATTACTAACTGGTAATTAATAATCCGCAGAGATCGGTACATACTATGCTAGCTTCATTATGAAGGATGTCTGTTCTCATAGACATTTGTGTGGTGACACTATAGCTAGTATGTAGGTGCTTTTTATGGAATAAGTTCACTGAACATGACTCGCACAGCTGCACAACTGATGGAGTTCACTCACGTGTCAGCAGTTGTTCACATAGTGATAGTTGTACAAGTATCCTTAGATTTGAGGTCATCATAGTCATCTTGTGTACACTGAACTATGCTTTGGTTTAGTTCTTAGTCTCCAGGGACAATTATTAGGGCTCTACTGGGTATAGGAATTTGTACACGAAGATAGTGTATGATCAATAGAGGATCTACCCCTTCCAGTGAAGGAAGCGAATGTTCAAGGCTGATCCACTTATGCTAGTTCAGGAATCTCTGGCCAGAGTAAATGAAATTAGAAAGGAGTTTCTAATTTGCATAGAACTACGCATAGTAAATGGTAAGCAATTGATTGAATTAGATAGGCTTGACACGAGATCCATGCCTTGTATTTAATCGGGACATTGTAGGGTAGAAGGAGTTTATTGTACGGTAACTATTCATTGAATAGGTTCTTGGTATTCTAAGCAGTGAATTCATATTATCCGGATAGTCGCGATATGCTGAGAAGTATCCCTCACGATGTAGAATAAATGTGATTAATTAATTAATCATATTTAATAAATTAGAGAATTTATATAAATAATGATAAAATAGTTTTATTATTATTTATTTCTACTACCGGCTTAATATTGAACCTACAGTGTCACACCATAAAAAGAGAATGATTTAATGGAGGAGGAATTAATTAATAATGGCTAATAATTATTTATTTGTGAAATAAATAATTAATTGGCAAATTTAATAATTGATTAAATGAGATTTAATTGATTATAAATTAATTAAGAAAAGTTCTTAATATTATTAATTAAAGGATTTAATTTTTGGAAATTAAATCAAGAAAGAGAATTATTTCTAAAGTGTTTAGAAAAAGGATTAATAATTAAAAGTTGTTTTAATTATTAATGAGAATAATAAATGGGATAATAATAATAATATTTATGGGAAAATTTCAGCTGAAAATTTTGCCTATAAATATACTATTATAGACCCTAATTTGATTCGAACCCCAAAACCCAAAAAGTTTGGAAAACCCAATTCTCTCCACCTCCTTCCTCCTCCTTAACATCGTTTTCTTGGTGGATACCGGTGGAGTGCTTCACACTTGAGGAGCAACTGCTAAGGATCTCTGATCGTTGTCTCCGAATTATTTTAAAGGTTAGATTCGATCCCTCGAATTTTTAGTCACGATTTATATGCTTTTATTTGGATTTTATGTGTGTAAAAGTGTTTTACCATGCCCCGCTGCGATTAAAAATCCAACATTGGTATCAGAGCATAGGTTGTATGCATATAGATCTGTGGTAAAAATTTCAGAATTTTATATGCTTGTATGAATTAATTATGATTTTTACAAGTTATATCATGGATTAATTTTTTCTGATGAGAAATCGTTTCTCAGAATAATTTTGAATGTTGATCTGGGTTCTACAAGTGTTGTAGATCGTCTGGGTATTTTTTTCAGAATTTTAGGATGTATAGATTTTTTATTATGAATTTTTGAAGTTCTTACAATTAAATTCGTAATTAAATAAATCGTATATATATATATTATTTGTAAGTATATATATGTACATCTGTTGCTTGTCTGCATGCTGTCTGTGATGTTGCACGGAGAAAGACACAGAAAAGGACGGCTGTCAGGCACTGTCAGGCGCGGAGTTCGAGGCAACGGCGGCTGCTGCAAAAGCAAAAAAAAAGAAAAAAAGGGGTGTCACGCATTCCGGGAATGCGTTACACACCTGTGGCGCATTCATGGAATGCGTTACACCTTTTAATGGCTTAAAAGGGCTGTAACGCATTACCGGAATGCGTTACAGGGCTTGTAACGCGTTCCTGTAATGCGTTACAGCCCGACTGTTTACATTAAAATTGATTTTCTGGGAGTTTCATAACTCCGTTTTGGGCGTGCAATATACCGTTGGATTCGTTTTTCCGAGACGGATCTAATGGAGTGATCAATTTTAGTTTATATAAAAGTTTTGAACTGTTTATATTTCCGAAAGTGTTTTAAAGCTGTTTTTAACTGTTTTAACTGCTTTTAAATGCTTCATGTGATACATAGATGATGTAACATGCCTACCTTGATGTTTATTCATGTTTATATATATGATATATGCTTAGTTTGTCATGCGATGATAGATTTAGGTGAACTTAAATGAACATAAGGTGTTTGTTAGACAACCTAGTATAGTGAAATTGTTTCATAACCTTAATAACAATATTATGAATAAAATCATGAGATTCTTGTGTTTGTGAAACACATAATTGAATATGAATTTTCTATGTGAGAGAAAGGATGATTCTGTCAACAACAGATTTCTATCTGTAAGAAAGGGTTATTAAGTGACGCCTCTTGACAATGCTCCACCCGATCTGGGAATCATCTGATTATTGATTATTGATTTGAAATATTTAATTTAAAAGGAAGAATTTCCTTATAATATGATTATGATTGTAACGTAATATAATCCCTCTAAAATTAAATAATATCAAGTAGTAATTGGCCAATGACACAACGGGCTTGTGTCGGTCATAGCCTTCCAACATGATAGAAAAGTAGTTCTTATTTTTGAATCATTGTTGGTTCGTGCTACAGCCGAGGGCTTTGATTTCAAAATAAGAAATACTTGTCTATTACATAGAGATGTGTACATTGAATAAGAATCTAAAGGTCGGTACGTGCTACAGCCGTGGGCCTTTGGGGATTGATTCAACTGTACGGAATGTTGGGTTAGACTTGACTTAGAATATTGAGTTTGTCGTGCCACAGCCGAGACTCAATTATTCAAGAGGCTAAAGTTTGATTAGGGAATAACATAAGATGTAATTGACAAGAGTTGTCTGCCTATTGAACATTACATGGCGGTTCGTGCTACAGCCGGGGTTGTGTAATGGAATGTAGGATCCCTATTCCCACTAGCATTATGAATGCTTAATTTTTCATGTAGGGGGTTGAATAAATTAGGTAAACTAGTGGGAGCCACTTATGAATAAAGACCCGATTCATATAGTGTTTTAAAATGAAATCGAATATTTGCTAAGTGTTGTTATGTGTTTATCATTTACAGATTTACTTTGTACGTTATGTCTTCTGCACTATCACTCAGGAGCATACTGGATGCTCACAAATTGACTGGTCCTAATTATGCTGACTGGTTTCGAAACTTGAGAATTGTTCTCAGGATTGAGAAGCTGGAATACGTGATTGACTCACCTAAGCCTACTGAACCTGCTAGTGATGCACATAATGATGAACATGTTGTGTATCGTAAGTGGATAAATAATGCAAATGTTGTTCAATGCATCATGCTAGCTTCCATGAACATTGAGCTACAGAAGCAACATGAGCATATGGATGCTCATACTATCCTCATGCATCTACAAGAGTTATATGATGTGGCAGGGAGGACAGCTCGATATGAGATATCGAAGGAGTTGTTCGGTTGTAGGATGTCTGAGGGATCATCTGTGAATGACCATGTACTTAAGATGATCAATTTGATTGAACGTCTTGGACAACTTGGTTTTGCCATGGATGGGGAGCTGAGCCAAGACTTGGTCTTGCAATCGCTTCCAAGTTCGTTCTCGCAGTTTGTTGTGAACTTTCACATGAATAAGTTGGATGTCAGCCTGCCTGAACTCCACAACATGTTGAAGACTGCGGGATCGAATTTTCCCCCTAAGAAGAGTTCTGTTCTTCTAATTGGTGAATGTTCCAATCCTAAGAAAAGGAAGAGGAACTCTTCTAAGAAGAAGAAAGTAGGTGAGAAAATGCCGGTTCCACCAAAAGCTGAAGACCCCAAGAGCAAAGTTGTTTGCTTTCACTGTAACAAGGTGGGGCACTGGAAGAGGAACTGCAAGGTTTACCTTACAGAATTGAAGAAGAAGAAGGGTAGTGAGACTACCGCTTCTGATTCAGGTATGTTCATGATATAAGTGAATATGTCATTAAATCAAATTTCTACTTGGGTATTAGATACCGCCTGTGGTTCTCAAATCTGCAATTTGTTGTAGGGACCAAGGATAAGTAGGACTCTTGAGGAAGAGGAGGTGATTCTACTGATGGGAAATGGAGCAAGAGTTGTTGCTGAAGATGTAGAATCATTTCATTTACATATGCCTACGGGCAAGACTATTGTTTTAAATAATTGTTATTTTGTTCCCTCGATTGTGAGGAATATTATTCCCATGTTAGACTTGGCTGGATTTTCATTCATTATTGAGAATAATGAATGTTCTATTCTTAGAGATAATATTCTTTATGGACGTGGTACTTTAAATAATGGTCTGTATATATGTGACATAATTTACTTCAGATTGAACAAACTAATAAAAGAAAAGGGATGATGAAAATCTCACTTTATAGTGGCACTGCAGTCTCCATTTAGTAGACATGGAGAGAGGACTGCAAATTTTCTAGGAATGGTACACACAGATGTATGTGGACCAATGTCTAAGCAAGCCATGGGTGGATTTTCATACTTCATTACTTTCATAGATGATAGATCTAGATTCGGATATGTGTTTGATGAAACACAAGTCTGAGGCCTTTGAAAAGTTCAAAGAATATAAGTATGAAGTGGAGAAACAAACCAAACAGAGTATTATAATTCTTTGATTAGATCGAGGTGGTGAATACTTTAATGGAGTGTTTCTAGATTATCTCAAAGTAAATGGTATAGTCTCCCAGTGGATGCCTCCAGATTGGTATCTGAAAGGAGAAATCGAACTTTGTTAGACATAGTTCAGTCCATGATGAGCTATGCAAATCTTCCAGTATTCCTATGGGGTTATGCATTGGAAACCTCAACATACTTACTGAATATGGTGCCTTCCAAAATCTGTTCCTCAAATTTTGTATGAGATATGGAAAGAAAGGAAACCGAGTCTTAAACACGTTAAGATTTGGGGATGTCCAGCTTATGTCAAGTAAGTTGACCCAGATAAGCTGGAATATTGATCCGTAAAATGTAGTTTTGTGGGATATCCTAAAGAGACTTTAGGGTATTACTTTTGCACCGATCATCGGGTGTTTGTCTCCAGACATGCTACCTTCTTGGAAAGGGAGTTTATCCTTGAAGGAAACAGTGGGAGCAAAATTGAACTTGATGAAGTTCAAGAAGCACAAACTACTACGGATCAAGTGGAAACACCTGTTTTGACTGAACAACCTTTTGTGGAACAGCCCATTCATAGATCAGGGAGAGTGTCTCGCCAACCTGAGAGGTATTATGGCCTTGTCATTGAGAATGACAATGAGTTGTCGATCATTGATGATGGCGACCCTGTGACCTATAATGAGGCTATGAGTAGTGTTGACTCAAAGAAATGGCATAGTGCCATAAAATCCAGAATGGAATCTATGTATACGGTATACAAAAGATAGATTATAGCAGATGGCCAGGTGGAGACCTTTAAGGGCAGACCTTTGGCAAAAGGATTCAAACAAAGGCAATGGATTGACTTTGATGAAACTTTTTACCTATAGCCCTGTTAAAATCAGTTCAGATTTTGCTTGCGATTGCTGCTTACTACGACTATGAGATCTGGCATATAGCCAGATGGTTTTCTTTCCAAGGGAAATGAAAGCCTAGTGTGTAAGCTACTGCGAACCATATGTGGTTTAAAACAAGATTCTCGAAAGATGGAACATTCATTTTGATGAGACAATCAAAGAGTTTGATTTTATCAAAAACGTAGATGAACCATGCGTCTACAAAAGGGTTAGTGGGAGCGCGGTAACATTTCTTATATTGTATTGAATTAGAGTTGACACACATAACAACATAGCAGACCCACTCACAAAGCTACTTTATGAAAGTCACTTTGATCGTCATAAAGACAAGATGGGTATTAGATACCAGAGTGATTGGCTTTAGTACAAGTGGGAGATTGAAAGGAATATATCCTAAGTCCAATCATAAATTAGGATTTAGGAATAACTTCCCGTGTAATCTGTTTTGATTTTATTGATATTAATAAAAGACTTGTTTTGTTTTTATTACGGGCTCTATCTATTTAAGTGTTTAAATAAGATATACCATAGTTTAGAGTAAATCTTTTTATGGATTATGATGATATCATAATAGTGAGACCTAAAAAATGATAACTCTAAACTTAAATAGTTCCTGGTCGTAGGATTACTAACTGGTAATTAATAATCCGCAGAGATCGGTACATACTATGCTTGGTTCATTATGAAGGATGTCTGTTCTCATAGACATTTGTGTGGTGACACTATAGCTAGTATGTAGGTGCTTGTTATGGAATAAGTTCATTGAACATGACTCGCACAGCTGAACAACTGATGGAGTTCACTCACGTGTCAGCAGTTGTTCACATAGTGATAGTTGTACAAGTATCCTTAGACTTGAGGTCATCATAGTCATCTTGTGTACACTGAACTATGCTTTGGTTTAGTTCTTAGTCTTTAGGGACAATTATTAGGGCTCTACTGTGTATAGGAATTTGTACACGAAGATAGTGTATGATTAATAGAGGATCTACCCCTTCCAGTGAAGGAAGCGAATGTTCAAGGCTGATCCACTTATTCTAGTTCAGGAATCTCTGGCCAGAGTAAATGAAAATAGAAAGGAGTTTCTAATTTGCATAGAACTACGCATAGTAAATGGTAAGCAAGTGATTGAATTAGATAGGCTTGACACGAGATCCATGCCATGTATTTAATCGGGACATTGTAGGGTAGAAGGAGTTTATTGTACGGTAACTATTCACTGAATAGGTTCTTGGTATTCTAAGCAGTGAATTCATATTATCCGGATAGTCGCGATATGCTGAGAAGTATCCCTCACGATGTAGAATAAATGTGATTAATTAATTAATTATATTTAATAAATTATAGAATTTATATAAATAATGATAAAATAGTTTTATTATTATTTATTTCTACTACCGGCTTAATATTGAACCTACAGGGTCAGACCATAAAAAGAGAATGATTTAATGGTGGAGGAATTAATTAATAATGGATAATAATTATTTAATAATTGATTAAATGAGATTTAATTGATTATAAATTAATTAAGAAAAGTTCTTAATATTATTAATTAAAGGATTTAATTTTTGGAAATTAAATCAAGAGAGAGAATTATTTCTAAAGTATTTAGAAAAAGGATTAATAATTAAAAGGTGTTTTAATTATTAATGAGAATAATAAATGGGATAATAATAAAAATATTTATGGGAAAATTTCAGCTGAAAATTTTGCCTATAAATATACTATTATAGACCCTAATTTGATTCGAACCCCAAAACCCAAAAAGTTTGGAAAACCCAATTCTCTCCACCTCCTTCCTCCTCCTTAACATCGTTTTCTTGGTGGATACCGGTGGAGTGCTTCACACTTGAGGAGCAACTGCTAAGGATCTCTGATCGTTGTCTCCAAATTATTTTAAAGGTTAGATTCGATCCCTCGAATTTTTAGTCACGATTTATATGCTTTTATTTGGATTTTATGTGTGTAAAAGTGTTTTACCATGCCCCGCTGCGATTAAAAATCCAACACCAACTTTCTTAAGTGAACCAGGTATTGGAGCAACTCCTGAAAGATTGAATCAACTAGAATCTGTACAGATGGTTTACCATACCTACTTGAAAGAACACATCTTGTTGTACTTTATGACATATGGTAGGGTTTATCATATTAGGGAAAATTCTATTCCACTGAAGTATTTTGAAGAATTAGAACATGTATTATTCTTACTTCAAGTGAATGACAGAATAACAGAAAGTGCTGCAAACTATTTGAAGAATCAAATTCAGAGACAGAAAAGACTTTATTATGTAAAGTCTGACAGCACATATCTTCCAAAGTACAGAGATCACAAGGGTGATATTGTTGAGACGAAGCCTAAGTCTGCTAAGATTATAACTACCTTTCTAGGTTATAAGGCTGTAGAATTAAATCTTGAGTCTGACAAGGTGTATTTGATCAGAATGGATCAGGACATAAGGAAAGCTAGAATTAATGATCTCAGGGTTGCTATCTTTCAAACTGGTGAAGATTCTGCAGAATTTAAAGATGCTAAAAGGATGATGATTGATGAACTCAGATATGCTGATAGATGTTTGTTAAAAAACTATCTCAGAACAACTCCTGAAATTAGAGAGATCAGAAAGTGAAGCCAAGTCAAGATCTACAA
The DNA here is from genome assembly GCF_009905375.1 of Apium graveolens. NCBI lineage: Eukaryota > Viridiplantae > Streptophyta > Magnoliopsida > Apiales > Apiaceae > Apium > Apium graveolens. Next base: position 63,125,983 of record NC_133650.1, read on the forward strand.
CTGCTCAAATTCTGATATGAATACAGACTGGAGTTGTTATCAGTAGTTAAAATTGGTAAAGCTTTAAGGACTGTAAGTTGTAGTTATCTAGTCAAATTCTCATGCATTTGTACTTAATGTTTTTGACATCATCAAATATCTGTTAAACTTGTATATTATGCTAATTTACAAGTTGGGGGAGATTGTTAGATATATTTTATAATGTCATGACTAATATGATTTATGTTTAGTTTTCAGATCTTACTTAAATAGGACAAATCAGTACTTAACTGAAATCAGCACTTATACCGAAGTCAGAACTTAAGTTATCAGTACTTAAGGTTCAGAAGATATTTATCAGAAGATAATATCAGGACTTAAAGGAAACGTTCAGATAAGGAAGGCGGCTGATTGAAAGGAAAAGAAGATCAAGACAAACATAAGAAGAGATATGCATGAAGAAGGAATTCTATGAAGAATAGAAAACTTGGAAGAAAAGATATCTGATTGATATATTTTAGGAAGCAGAATTATATTCCATATCAATTAGTGATTATCTTGTAACTGTGTAGTATATAAACACAGACATAGGGTTTATACTATAAGTGTTATCATTATCGAGAATATAATTCATTGTAACCCTAGCAGCTCTCGTGATATTTGTTCATCACTGAGAGAGGACAGTTCCATACTGTAACAGAGTTTATTGCTTTGAATAAAGTTTGTTTTCTGTTACTTGTGTTATTAGAATTCGATTTGATTGTGCTATACACTGTATTCACCCCCCTCTACAGTGTGTGTGACTTAACAATAAAAACGTAAAAATGAGTGAGGTCAGTTGGTTCCCGATTATACAAAATAGTTTATAAATACTCGGAAAAATAATTTATTAAATCCATAAATCTTTTATAAAATCATAAAACAACATAAAAATTAATAGAAAAATATGACAATTATCTACACTTTATTTTGGACATATAAAAATTAAAATACTCGAATTATATTACATTTAAACATCCAAACACACACACCATTTAACAAATAATTCACAGAATAATTACAGAACATACAAAATATTTATTTATTAGCAAAAATAATTACATGATATATCCCATATATTACATCTTTCCCCCTTAAAAGGATTATGTCCTCAGAATCTCCTAAGAAAACATATGAGAGTACTTTTCTCGCATATCACTTTCTAACTCCCAGGTTGATTCTTCAACCTTTGGGTTTTTCCACAATACCCTTACTAACTTTACAACTTTATTCCTTAACACTTTCTCTCTTCCCTCTAGAATCTTTATCGGACTCTCTACATATGAAAAATCTGTCTGAAGTTCTATCGGCTCGTACTGAATTACATGCCTGGAGTCTGGATTATACTTCTTAAGCATCGATACGTGAAAAACATTGTGAATGTGCTCCATATGTGAGGCTAATGCCAATTCATAAGCTACTTTGCCAACATGCTTCAAAATCTCAAAAGGTCCGATATATCTAGGACTTAGTTTTCTTTTCTTCCCAAATCTTGTCAATCCCTTCCATAGCGATACTTTCAGCAATACTAAATTCCCTTCTTCAAATTCCATATCTTTTCTCTATTGGTCTGTGTACTTCCTTTGACGGTCTTGTGTTACCATTTATCTTTTCTGGATAACTTTAACAACTTCCTTCTTCTGTTGCACCAATTCAGGCCCAAGTATCTTGCGTTCTCCTACTTCATCCCAATATACTGGAGATCGACATTTACGTCCGTAAAGAGCTTCATAGGGTGGCATCCCGATACTGGCATGGGAACTGTTGTTGTAAGCAAATTCTACCAAGGGTAAATGCTCATCCCAACTTCCTTTAAAATCAATGGCACAAATGCGTAACATGTCTTCAATTGTCTGAATTGTTCGTTCACTTTGGCCATCTGTTTGTGGATGGTAAGCTGTACTCATATTCAACCTAGTTCCCAAACATTCTTGAAAACTTCTCCAAAATCTCGAATTAAATCTTGCGTCTCGATCAGATACGATAGACACAGGAACTCCATGACGAACCACTATCTCTTTCAAGTACATAAGAACCAACTTGTCTAACAAAAATCTTTCATTAATAGGCAGAAAAAAAGCAGACTTGGTAAGTCTGTCCACTATAACCCAAATGGCATCGTGATTTACTTTTGTCCTTGGTAATCCAACTATGAAATCTATGGCAATATGCTCCCACTTCCATTCTGGAATCTCTAATGGTTGTAATAATCCACTTGGTCTCTGGTGCTCTGCCTTGACCCTCTAACATTTGTAACATCTACTAACCCATTCTGCAATCTCTCTCTTCATATCTGGCCAACAAAAATTTTCCTTTAAATCTTTATACATCTTTGTACTTCCTAGATGGATTGAATATCTTGAATTATGAGCTTCCTGTAAAATTTCATTCTTCAACTCCGTTACTGGCGGAATCCAAATTATAGAAGAAAACCTAAGAATACCTTGATCATCCTTTTATGTGCACAACTCTTCACCTACCAAACGGTTGATGTCCTGATCCATTATTTCCTCTTGACACTTCCTTATCTTTTCTAACAATTCTGGCTGAAAAGTCATATACATCTTTGCTTCGTCAGGCTTGCAAACTCTGATTTCCAATTCCAATTTCTGAAATTCCTTGTATATCTCTTCGGGTACTGATAACACATTCAACTTGTCTTTTCGACTTAACGCGTCTGCCATAACATTTGCTTTTCCGGGGTGATAGTTAATTGTGCAGTCGTAGTCCTTAATCAATTTCAACCATCTTTTATGTCTCATGTTAAGCTCCTTTTGCATGAATATGTACTTCAAACTTTTGTGATCCGTATAAGTCTCGCATTTTTCTCCATATAGATAATGTCTCAAAATCTTCAAAGCGAATACTATGGCTGCTAGCTCCAAATCATGAGTAGGATACTTCTGCTCATGATCTTTTAGTTGCCTTGACGCATACGCAATAACCTTATCATGCTGCATCAGAACACAACCTAGTCCCTTATGAGAAGCATCACTATAGATTACGAAATTTCCTTGGTCATCTGGAAGTGACAAAACAGGTGCCGTGATTAATCTCCGCTTCAATTCTTGGAAACTTTCCTCACACTTGTCGTTCCATATAAACTTTTCATTCTTCTGGGTCAGCTTTGTCAATGGCGTCACAATCTTCGAGAAATCTTGAATAAATCAGCGATAATATCCTGCTAATCCCAAGAAACTTCTTACTTCTGTTGGTGTTTTCGACCTTTCCCAATTTTAATAGCTTCAATTTTTGCCGGGTCCACTTTGATCCCTTCATTACTGACTATGTGTCCTAAAAATTGAACATCCTGTAGTCAAAACTCACATTTCAAAAATTTAGCATATAACTTTTCCTTCCTTAAGATTTCCAAAGATGTCCTCGAATGCTCTACATGGTCTTCTTCTGTCTTTGAGTAAATCAAAATATCATCTATAAACACAATGACAAACTTGTCCAAATATTCCTTGAAAATTATTTTCATCAGATCCATAAATGCTGCTGGGGCATTGGTTAATCCAAAAGACATCACTAAGAATTCATAATGTCCGTACCTTGTTCTGAAAGCTGTCTTTGGTATATCCCCCAACTTAATCTTCAATTGGTGATATCCCGATCTCAAATCAATCTTGGAGAAATACTTGGCTCCCTTTAACTGGTCAAACAAATCATCAATTCGAGGTAACGGATACTTATTCTTGATTGTAAGCTTGTTGAGCTCTCGATAGTCGATGCATAGTCTCATGCTTCCATCTTTCTTCTTAACAAATAGTACCGGTGCAGCCCACGGGGATACACTGGGTCTAATTACTCCTTTGTCTAACAATTCTTGTAATTGCTTTGCTAATTCCTTCATTTTAACGGGCGCCATTCTATACGGGACCTTGGATATTGGTTCCGTTCCAGGTGCTAAGTCGATTGCAAACTCAATTTCTCTATCTGGAGGGAATCCTGGTAACTCATCGGGAAACATGTCTGAAAACTCATTGACTACCGGAATATCTTCAAATTTTGCTGGCTCCTGACTTCTATCAATCACATATACAATGAAATGCTCGCATCCTTGTCGTTGCAAGTTTTTAGCTTGAATCATCGTTAAGAACTTCTTTGCTTGCTTCTTGCCCTTAACGTTACCATTCTCTTGTCTGGCATCTTTACAATTTGTTAGGAATATGTGTATTAGTTTGATGATAAGTTAAGCAAAACACTTAAGTAGAAATCTAGTGTTTGTAGCCTCAACGGATAAGACCATCTTGGCTATCCGTTGAAGGAGTAGCTTTACTTAGCAATAAGTTTAGTATTGTAGCACATTTCACTCCCTGGTATCAAGCTGTAATTCTTAGATGTTGTTAGGAAATAATCAGTCATGTTGACTACTAATGGATGTACAAATAGGAGGGCTAATTGTAAATATTTCATGCCTTGTAATTTTGTATAAGTGAAGAAGTGTCAACGGATATTGAAGACCTTCAACGGATAAGAAACAATGCTTCAACGGATAATATCCATCAACGGATAAATGCTTCAACGGATAATATCCATCAACAGATAAGTGCTTCAACGGATAAAGACTTCAACTGATAATGCATCAACGGATAAAGCTTCAACGGATAAAGCCTCAACGGATAAGGCATCAACGGATGAAAGCTTCAACGGATGCTTAGTTCATTAGCAGTTGATAGTGACAATTCACAAGCTGACAGAGGCACATGGATTGACAGAGACATACTGGAATGTGGAAGCCTCTAGGAGGAAACAAGAAAATACAGCATTTCCATTCTGATGCAAACAAGGAAGTATTCAAAGATTTACAGATTACTCTAGATTGCATTGGATAGAGAAATGAAGAAGAAACATGTGAAGAATCTTTTCAATTGTATTTTACAGTTTGTCTTCACTTGTAAACTTGGTGATATATAAACCAAGTAGCAGCTAGTAATTAGATATGAATTTTCCTTGAGCTGTTTAGAAATATCAAAAGAGAAAATCATCTAGTTTGTACTAGGAAGCAGCTGTGATTTAATTCTTTGAATCACAGATTTTCTGAAATAACACATCTCTGGTGGAACAACAAATCCACCAGAAAAGTTTTTTTTAAAGTTCTTTGTGTTCATTACATTTGTGTTTGAATATATATCTGTCTGCATCAGCTTCAAGCAATTCACACACATTTGATCACTCAAACACTTAGCCTTAGAAACTGCTCAAAACTTGAAAAAGTTTTGAGATTTACATTCAACCCCCCTTCTGTAAATCTCATTGTTAGTCCACTGGGAATAACAATTGGTATCAGAGCAAGCTCTTAACATACAAAGAGTTTAAAGATCTATTCTGCTAACATCATGAGTGCACAGAAGAATCCTCCTGCTAACATCATGAATAGGAAGGATATTGGTGTAAAGATCCCAGTCCTGGAAAAAGATAATTATCATCACTGGAAAGTGAAGATGCATTTACATCTTCTTTCTCAAGATGAAAGCTACATCAACTGTATTGAAAATGGTCCTCACATCCCTCACAAAGTAGCCACAGCTGCTACTGCAACAGTTGCTGTTGGACAGTCCATTCCCAAGCCAAAAGCAGAATGGACTATTGAAGACATGGAAGAAATCCGCAAGGATAAGAGAGCCATGAACATTTTGTTTAATGGCTTAGATCAAGATATGTTTGACAATGTCATCAATAGCCAAACTGCAAAGGAAGTTTGGGATACTGTACAAATCATCTGTGAAGGTACTGAGCAGGTCAGAGAAAACAAGATGTAGCTTCTTATTCAACAGTATAAATATTTTCACTTTGAAGAAGGTGAATCACTAAATGATACCTTCAACAGGTTTCAGAAATTGTTGAATGGATTGAAGCTGTATGGTAGAGTGTACCAAGTCAAGGATTCCAACTTAAAATTTCTTAGGTCTCTGCCAAAGGAGTGGAAGCCCATGACTGTCTCTTTGAGAAATTCTCAAGATTATAAGAACATCACACTTGAAAGATTATATGGAATTCTGAAGACTTATGAACTTGAAATGGAGCAGGATGAGCTGTTGGAAAAGGGAAAGAGAAAAGGAGGAACAGTTGCTCTTGTAGATGACAGTGAGAAGATGGAAGCCAGGAATGAGGAGAAGACAATGCCAAGTCTCAAAATTGGTACAAGCAAATCAGAATCAAGCAAGGGTAAAGAGCAAGTTGCCGAGGATGAAGACAATTCCAGTCAGGATGAATCTGATGATATTGAAGAACATTTGGCCTTTCTGTCCAGGAGGTTTACAAAAATGAAGTTCAGGAAAAACACAAAGTTCACTAAGCCAAACAAAAACATGGTGGACAAATCAAAGTTCAAATGTTAAAACTGTGGCATTAGTGGACACTTTGCAAGTGAGTGTAGGAAGCCAAATTCTGAGAAAAAGAAATTTGAGCAAGTTGATTACAAAAAGAAGTATTTTGATTTGCTAAAACAAAAGAAAAGAGCTTTTCTCACTCAAGATGATTGGGCAGCAGATGGGGTAAATGAAGATGATGATGTGGAATATGTCAACCTAGCCCTGATGGCTAATTCTGATGAAAATGAAACTAGTTCATCAAGCAACCAGGTAATTACTACTGATCTCTCTCAGCTTTCTAAACATGAATGCAATGAAGCCATAAATGATATGACCAATGAATTATATCATTTGCGTGTTTCCCTTAAATCACTAGCAAAAGAAAACACTAGGATCAAGGAGAATAATGTGTTTTTAAGTGATAGGAATGCTGTGTTAGAGGATCAGGTAATTGAGCTTGAAAAGATGAAACTTAAATGCTTGACTGTTGAGAGTGAACTAGCAGAAGCTGTTAAGAAAGTAGAAATTCTTTCTACACAGTTAGAAAGTGAGCAAGAGGTAATAAAGGCCTGGAAAACATCTAGGGATGTTAGTATTCAGATTGTAAAGGTTCAGGGAATTGAATCATTCTGTGAGGATGCCTGGAAGAAAAACAAAAAGGAGTTAGAATTAATTGATGGATTGTCAACGGATGTGGAATCAACGGATGATGAAAGTTATCCGTTGAAGGAAGAAAAGGAGCATCCGTTGAAGGCTCATCAATTAAAACAGGAAAGTTCTTTTAAAAATAAAAGTCTCAATAAAAAGAATGATTCAACTCTCAAGAACTTTGTCAAAGAAGGAGCTAGCACATCCAGAGATGTCAGTAAGGTGAATATAGGACACATGACTTTAGATCAGCTAAAAGATAGGCTCAAGTTGGTTGAGGATAAGAAGGAAACTAAAAGAAAATCTAAAAGAAATGGGAAGGTAGGGATTAATAAATATAACAATTACACACCTGATAGGTATGCTCCTAGAAAAAGCTGTGTGCATTGTAAAAGTGTTAATCACCTATCTGATAATTGCAAATCTGTTAAAAATGCTCCCATGCTTTCAAATCCCTCCATGCCTAAAATTTCTATGTCACCTCTGCATGCTATGCCTGTTATGTCTCACCAGAATCCCCATGCACATTTTGCAAATATGCCATATATTAACAATCCTTATTTTACTGCATTTAGTATGCCTCAAATGCCATACAATATGCCTATGTGGAATAACATGTTTGTACAACCTATGCCTTATCAAATTCAAACAAATATGTTAAATGATTCTGTGACTAACCCTATACTTCAACCAACCACATCTGAGACCAAGGGTGACCCAAAGTTACCTAAGTCAAAAGATGCAGGAGGAATAAAGTCTAGGAAAAAGACTAACAAGGCTGGACCCAAGGAAACTTGGGTACCAAAATCAACTTGATTGATTTTGTTGTGTGCAGGGACAAAGAAGAAATCTATGGTACTTGGACAATGGTTGTTCAAGACACATGACAGGAGATTTCACCCTGCTCACAGAGTTTAAGGAAAGAGCTGGCCCTAGCATAACCTTTGGAGATGACAGCAAAGGATTCACTATGGGATATGGCTTGATTTCAAAAGAAAATGTCATCATTGATGAAGTTGCATTGGTTGATGGTCTCAAACACAATTTATTGAGCATCAGTCAACTATGTGACAGAGGGAATACTGTTTCCTTCAATTCTGAAGCCTGTATTGTCACAAGTAAAAAGCACAATAAAGTGGTTCTAACTGGAGTTAGAAAAGGGAATGTGTACTTAGCTGATTTCAACTCTACAGATACAGAATCCATAACTTGTCTTCTCAGCAAAGCAAGTCCAGTTGAAAGTTGGCTATGGCACAAGAAGCTGTCCCATTTGAATTTCAAGACAATGAATGATCTAGTCAAAAAGGACTTAGTTAGAGGAATGCCTCTAGTGGAATTCACAAGGGATGGGCTGTGTGATGCTTGTCAGAAAGGAAAGCAAAAGAAAGTATCATTCAGTAAGAAGCTTGAATCTGCAATTGATGAACCACTACAACTTCTACACATGGATCTTTTTGGACCAGTCAATGTATTGTCAATTTCAAGGAAAAGATACTGCCTAGTGATTGTAGATGATTTCTCAAAGTTTTCATGGGTTTATTTTCTTAAATCAAAGGATGAAGCTAGTGAAATCATCATCAATCATATCAAGCAAGTCAACAATCATCCTGATTTCAAAGTAAGGAATATTAGGAGTGACAATGGAACTGAGTTCAAGAATTCAACAATGAAGTTGTTCTGTGAAGAAAGTGGGATCATGTATGAGTTCTCAGCTCCAAGAACTCCACAACAAAATGGTGTGGTGGAAAGGAAGAACAGATCACTAATTGAAGCTGCAAGGACAATGCTTGAAGAGTCAAAACTCCCAACTTATTTTTGGGCTGAGGCTGTCAACTGTGCATGTTACACTCAGAATATTTCTCTAAGCAATCAGGCAAAATGCATGACTCCCTATCAATTATTAAAGAGAAGAAAACCAACTTTAAACTTTCTACATGTCTTTGGTTGCAAATGCTACATCTTAAGGAATCAATCTGATCACAAAGGAAAGTTTGATGCAAAGGCTGATAAAGGAATATTTGTTGGTTATTCTGCTGGAAAATCATATAGGGTCTACAATCTAAGAACCAACATTGTCATGGAATCTGTACATGTTGTGTTTGATGATAAAAAGATTGATGGACTAACAGATGAGGGACATCATGAAGGACTCAAATTTGACAACATTGAGATATACTGTGATGATAGTGAAAGTGAGAATGATGAAGAAGGCATCTCAAGAAGAATTCAGAATATGCCTTTGGATAATGCACAAAATGCTGCATCCGTTGAAAGTCATAATTCAGCTTCCGTTGAAAGAAGCATTGCAACATCCGTTGAAAGACAAAGTGCATCATCCGTTGAAGTTCATAATGAAGCTTCCGTTGATCGCAGTCTATCAACGGATAATCAATTCACTTCATCAGTTGATAGAGCTCCCAATTCCTTTCAAAGGATCAGCAACTCAGGGGGAGTTTCAACAAATCAACATTCTATCTCACATCATGACAATACTGAGGCAACCTCATCTAGGGCTAATCTACCACCTCAAAGGAAATGGACCAAGAATCACCCTTTTGAACTGATCATTGGTGATGCTACATCAAAAGTACAAACATTCAAGATGAATGTCTGTATAGTAGCTTTCTATCACAGGAGGAACCTAAGAGAGTGGAAGAAGCTCTATTGGATCCAGATTGGATTTTAGCAATGCAAGAGGAGCTAAACCAATTTGAGAGGAACAAAGTATGGAAGCTGGTACCCAAGCCAAAGAACAAGAGTTCTATTGACACAAAATGGGTATTCAGAAACAAGATGGATGAAAATGGCATTGTCATAAGGAATAAAGCCAGATTGGTTGCTAAAGGCTATTCTCAACAAGAGGGAATAGATTTTGATGAAACATTTGCTCCAGTTGCCAGACTTGAAGCCATCAGAATCTTTCTAGCCTATGCAGCTAATGCCAATTTCAAAGTCTATCAGATGGATGTCAAGAGTGCATTTCTAAATGGGGAATTGGAGGAAGAAGTTTATGTAAGCCAACCTCCCGGTTTTAAAGATCAAAATTTTCCAGACCATGTGTATTATCTATTGAAAGCACTCTATGGACTAAAGCAAGCACCTAGAGCCTGGTATGAGACTTTGTCAAAGTTCCTTCTAGATAATCATTTCACAAGAGGTACTGTTGACAAAACTATCTTCTTTAGAAATGTTAATGGCTCTAAGATACTTGTACAAATTTATGTAGATGATATTATATTTGGATCTACAGATGATAAGCTTTGTAAAAAGTTTGCTAAATTAATGCAAGGTAAATATAAAATGAGCATGATGGGAGAGCTAACTTACTTTCTTGGTTTACAAGTTAAACAAGTTAGTGGTGGAATTTTCATTAGTCAAACTAAATATATTTATGATCTTTTAAAGAAGTTTGACTTAATGGATTGTTCACCTGCAAAAACTCCCATGGCCACTGCCACTAAGCTTGAATTAAACAAGGCTGAAAAGTCTGTGGATATTACAAGTTATAAAGGCATGGTTGGCTCACTTTTATATTTAACTGCTAGTAGACCTGATATAATGTTTTCTACATGTCTCTGTGCTAGATTTCAAGCTGACCCTAAAGAATCTCACTTAGTGGCTATTAAAAGAATTTTCAGATATCTCAAGGGGACTCCAAATCTAGGAATTTGATACCCAAGAGAGTCTGGTTTTGATCTAATTGGCTACTCAGATGCAGATTATGCAGGTTGCAAAATAGACAGGAAAAACACAACAGGCACCTGTCAATTTCTAGGGAACAAGCTTGTATCATGGTTCAGTAAGAAGCAGAATTCTGTTTCCACATCAACAGCTGAAGCTGAGTACATTGCTGCTGGTAGTTGCTGTGCACAGATATTATGGATGAGGAATCAACTATATGACTATGGTCTGACTGTTGACAAAATTCCAATATTCTGTGACAACACAAGTGCCATTGCCATTACTGAAAATCCAGTGCAGCACTCAAGAACCAAGCACATTGATATCAAGTACCACTTCATTAAGGAACATGTGATGAAAGGTACAGTGGAACTTCATTTTGTTCCAAGTGAAAAGCAGATTGCAGACATATTTACCAAGCCACTTGATGAATCAACATTCACAAGATTAGTAAGTGAGTTAGGTATGCTTAATTATTCATAATCTATGTCTTCTATATAATCTGTCTTGAAGCCTGAAATGAAATTTGCTGCAAGAACAAAGTTGGCTTTAATTAAGACTTATCCTATCAACGGATATTCTCTATCCGCTGAAAGCCAAAATTGTTCTATCAACGGATATTCATTATCCGTTAAAAGACAAATACATTTCTGGTAATTTTATCCTTCAACGGATAAAATGGCGTCGTTCATCAACGGATATACAGTGTTGTATGTAATTGTATTTAAGGTAGTTTTCATAATTTCTACAGTTTTCTTTGTTCTTGAACGGCTGTAACTTACTTAAAAGTATCATTTAATCATTTTATTTACGTTTTAATTCAAGAAAGTATAAAAGCCCAATTGAACTCTTATTCTCACTTTACGCTTTCTTGCAATTCTTATTCTCTTTCTCTCTAAATTTTCAAGTTTTTCTCTGCAACCTCTACTCACAACAATGGCACTAGTAGTCAAAATTATGTCTCAAACAGGATTTGTTTATGAAAAGAATAATTTCATAGCCTTGGTTGAAAAGAATGAAGCCCATTCTGATTATCACAAGATGATGTACTTCATCAAAAACTGCAAACTAAGCTATGCAATGCTGGAAGCCCCAACCATCTACTGTGAGGTGATTGAGGAGATTTGGACAACTGCAGAGTTCAACTCCACAGATATGACTATTGCCTTCTCTCTCAAAGGTAAGGACTATTGCATTAATTGTGATGATTTACAATCTTGCTTTAAGTTGCCTGAGAATAATGCCATGACACCACACACTGATAAAGATGTCTCTGCTATGCTAGATTCCATAGGCTATGCTTTTGATTCTGCAAGTTTAGGTAGTATTAGAAGGAAAGGCCTTAGGAAAGAATGGAGTTTTCTTGGAGATGCCTTTATTAAGGGTTTCTCTGGGAAGATTAGCAATTTTGATGCTATCACTTCATCTCTTGTTAATATGCTCTATATGCTAGTTTCTGATAGGTACTTTAATTTTAGCAACTGTGTTATGCTAGAATTAGGTTCCAGATTAGGTAACAAAGCTAATAGACCACATAACATCTACTATGCTAGATTCTTTATGTTATTGGCTAACCATGTTGCTGAAGGTTTGGTTATATCCAATTAGAATAATAAACTCAAATGCTGGGCACAAGAGAAAAGGGTCCTTGCAGACCTTTTGAGAATGAACCTCAACAGCCAGGTGCCATTGGTATACTTGCCAATCATGAATGCACCACAGGTAAGTGAGGTAAATACTTCTATAACTCCTACTACTTTCGACCCCACTGTTTCTTTGCCTTCTCGTGTGGCTATGGAACCTGTGTCTTTGTCCAAACAGGCTCCTACCAAAGCCACCAAATCTAAAGTTTCCAAAGTCAAGTCAAAGAAACCTACCTCTGTTGTTTCTCAAAAGACAACAGTTGTAACAACTACCATAAACCCTGAAGGGAGTGAACAGGGTGTGAGTGGTGAGGGGAGGGGTGAACATCAAAAAGCCCCCCAGGATAAGGTGGGAGAGGTGAGTGGTACCAAAACCAGCCAAGCCACAGTCTCTCAAAAGACTGTGGTGGTTCAAAAGGAGTCCAGCACATCCCTAGTTGCATCCTCCCAAAAGGATGTAACTATTGAAAATAGTCCCCAACCAGGGACACAGAACAAAAGAGGGAGGGACACTGAAGCCACACATTCACCATTTAAAGCCTTTTCAAGGAAGAAGAAGGCCAAAACCCTAGTTTCCACACAAGGGACACACACAGCACAAATACATCCACCAGTATCTGTGCCTTCTCAAATTTAGCTTGATGTGATTCCAGCAAATGTGGAATCACAACCCCATTCTCTCAATATAGAAACACACCATTCATCAAACTCTCCAACACCCTCTCTGGATGTGGATATGATATTCACATCAATTCCTGATTCTCCCTCATTAAAACTCAGGGAGGAGCCCCACTCAAAACCTGATGATCATCATCTTTTAGATGATTTGTTGGATCATCAGCCAATTCTTTCAGATGTAGTTGAAGAATCTGTGTTACCTCACTTAAAATCAATCCACACAGATTCCACAATTATGTCACTTTCTATATCTACATCTTTTCCTTCCTCAACGGATATCTCTCATCCGTTGACAAGTGGTTGTTCTTCAACGGATAAGCTTAACAGCAGTTATCCGTTGATACTATCAATTTCTACTTCAACGGATACTCCCTATCCGTTGATGGTCTCTACACACTTAACAGAAACAATTCCAACTGTAGAGGACATGGCAACTGTACAATCACTTTTAGGTTTGAGGGAAGGGAGTGATCTTTTGAGTGAGAGGCTGGGTTGCTCCCAGGCAAAAGGAGAGGTTGAGAGTCACCAAATGCATGCTATTTCTTCCAGCATGGCAAAAGTGAGTGAGAGGAGTGCCACCTTAGAAGGTGAAGGTGAGGGTGTGAGGGTGTGTGTGAGCCAGAGGGAGCCCCTGATGCAAGAACAGAGAGAAATTGAGAGAAAGGCAGGTACAGAAGCTATAAGGGTGGATCCAGCCATTGCTAGTGAGTTAATGAAAGTGGATGATGCAGATAAGGAAAGACAATTTCAGCAACATTACAAAGCTGTCATTGATAACATTTCCTTGGATGCTGACACTTTTACTCACTCTGTTTCAGCCTATCAATTATTGGCTGCACAGGGCAATGTGGAGGCAGAACAGACACTACACATTGTACACACTTCAGAATCTCTTCTCAGAGACAAAGCTGCTGTCAACAGGCTGCCTTCTCAAGCTGGTGAGCCATCTGAAGAATTTAGAGTAAATTCTAATGATGATGACTCTAATTCTTTGAATGAGAGCATGAACTTAGGGGGAGTAGCAGGCCCAAGTTTTGTTCCTGATCTTCCTGCATGGGCATGGGCAAAACCATCAACGCCAGGGGAGTTTGGTGTCACTTTGGTCAGACAAGTCATGACAATTCAGCAGGCCCTTCAGGAGACTCAGGATGCTGGTACCAAGGCAATTCTTCAAGCTCATCTGGACTCTCTGCATCTCTTGCAGTTGCAGCATTACCAGCAAAATCTAAGTGTGGATGAGCTCAAGCTGGACATTGCTGATCTGAAATCCTACAATGCTGAGAAATTGGATTCACTTATACCCTATGGTACTATGCAAGATTTGTTGGGGAGACTGAGGAAAGCATCTGATGCTGACAAGAGGCTGGCCAGATTGGAAGATAGGGTTCAAATCATTGAAGACTCTATGGTCACCATTCTTCAGAATCAACAAACTCAAACAAATCTACTCATGCAACTGGCACAAGCACAAGGCTTGACCCCTACCTTTGATGATAACAAAAAGGGGGAGAATAAAAGGGAAGGGGAAGGAGAGCCATCTACAACAGTTCAGATTTCTCAAGTGCTAGTTCCTGTCATCACAACTTCTCCAACTATTCAAGTCAAAGGAAAGCTAGATGGAATTGATCTAATCCAGATAGCAGCAGCTGAATTGCAAGTCAAAGAGCAAAGGAAGAAGATTGATGAAAAAATGCAACTAATATTTGGTTCTACAACTTCTCAATCACAATCTGTGAAGCATAGCATAAAAGTGGAATCAATTATTATGGAACTCAAGCCAGTAGGGAGGCATAAGGATGGAGAAACTTCTTCCAAAGATCTGCAACCTATGGTTCTCAAGCCCAACAACAGATCCAATAAGGACTCTACAAAGAATCCTCTAAAAGAGGTGGATTTTCCTCTTCCAAAAGCTGATGAGGACAAGCTTTGAGGTAGAAGTATTGCATATCTCAAAGAGACCATGGATGAGGCTGTAAGGAGAAACATGGCTATTATCTTCAGAGAGGGAAAGAGCATATGTGTGATGCAAGGACATCCCAAATTCTCAATAGCCAAGAGGGAAGAAACCAAAAGGTTGAAGGAAGAAGCCAAACAGCTAAAGGCTGACAAAAGAGCACAAGCAAGGGTTGAAAAATAGCTAAAGTCAAGTCAGGCTGAAGAACAAAAAGAAATTGAAGAAAAAGGTGAAGATGAAGCTATGGGGGACATGGTTGGTACTGAGATGGAGGAAAGAAGTAAGGAAGAATGGCAGAAAGGGAAAAGAAAGAAGGTCAATACAAAGAGAAAGAAGGTAGATAAGACTGAAAAAACCCAATCAATATCCAAACCACTACCCTCTATTCCTGAACCAATTGTACCTGACCCCTTCATGAATATTCATGGTGAAACAATCATTCCCAAGGAGGAACCAATTGATTGGGACACCATCAAATTGCCCACCTTCCTAACCTCTTCTCCACCATCAAAGAAGCAGAAAAGAAGAATCAAATCAACACCCTCTAAAGCCTCAATTAAATTCACACAGAAGCCTAAGCCTAAATCTCAAACCTCTAAAGATGATTATGTTCACATCTGTGACATAAAAGAATTTTCAAACATTGAACTCTATCTGGATGAGCTGGAGGATGTAATGGGAATAGCTGCCTACAGACAGCTACCTGAGAGACTAGTGTTCAAATACAAAGGAGCTGGAAAAAGAACATGGCCTCTTCACAGAATTCTGAATGAAGGCTACTCTACCTTGATTAGAGTCTACTCAGCCATATAGAAGGATTCTGGCTTTACCAGGACTGCCAAGACTGAGATTCTCAACAAGATTGCCAACATAAGGAAAACTTGGAGGGAGCCAAATGCCTTGCCTAGAACTTTACTCATTCAAGAAAGAGGAATTACAATTCACAAATCACCTCATTGGTTGATGGAGTTCAGAGACAACAAAGGAGTCAGAAGATTTTTCAGAATTGAAGATCAGCTAAAGATTTCCAGTAATGAAACTCTCAAGGATATGCAATCTAAGTTAGATATCAACGAAGAAGATGAAGCTGAATTCTACAAACAACTTCAACTTCAAATAGTGGAGAATGACAGGAGGCTAGGAAAGAAAACCAGGGATCAAAGGAAAAGAAAGTAATTTGCTCAGGCTAAAGGAGCACCCTTGGAAACAATGTAATTCTTCAATTCCATCTCAGCATATACATTTTTGTAGCACTTTTGAATTTCTACTTTGTTACAGTTTATATATTTGTTAAGTGTTTTGTTATCATCAAGCTAAACCCAAATTTATGCCTACAGTTCTAGTAGACATAAATAGGGGGAGATTGTTAGGAATATGTGTATTAGTTTGATGATAAGTTAAGCAAAACACTTAAGTAGAAATCTAGTGTTTGTAGCCTCAACGGATAAGACCATCTTGGCTATCTGTTGAAAGAGTAGCTTTACGTAGCAATAAGTTTAGTATTGTAGCACATTTCACTCTCTGGTATCAAGCTGTAATTCTTAGATGTTGTTAGGAAATAATCAGTCATGTTGACTACTAATGGATGTACAAATAGGAGGGCTAATTGTAAATATTTCATGCCTTGTAATTTTGTATAAGTGAAGAAGTGTCAACGGATATTGAAGACCTTCAACGGATAAGAAACAATGCTTCAACGGATAATATCCATCAACGGATAAATGCTTCAACGGATAATATCCATCAACGGATAAGTGCTTCAACGGATAAAGACTTCAACTGATAATGCATCAACGGATAAAGCTTCAACGGATAAAGCCTCAACGGATAAGGCATCAACGGATGAAAGCTTCAACGGATGCTTAGTTCATTAGTAGTTGATAGTGACAATTCACAAGCTGACAGAGGCACATGGATTGACAGAGACATACTGGAATGTGGAAGCCTCTAGGAGGAAACAAGAAAATGCAGCATTTCCATTCTGATGCAAACAAGGAAGTATTCAAAGATTTACAGATTACTCTAGATTGCATTGGATAGAGAAATGAAGAAGAAACATGTGAAGAATCTTTTCAATTGTATTTTACAGTTTGTCTTCACTTGTAAACTTGGTGATATATAAACCAAGTAGCAGCTAGTAATTAGATATGAATTTTCCTTGAGCTGTTTAGAAATATCAAAAGAGAAAATCATCTAGTTTGTACTAGGAAGCAGCTGTGATTTAATTCTTTGAATCACAGATTTTCTGAAATAACACATCTCTGGTGGAACAACAAATCCACCAGAAAAGTTTTTTTTTAAAGTTCTTTGTGTTCATTACATTTGTGTTTGAATATATATCTGTCTGCATCAGCTTCAAGCAATTCACACACATTTGATCACTCAAACACTTAGCCTTAGAAACTGCTCAAAACTTGAAAAAGTTTTGAGATTTACATTCAACCCCCCTTCTGTAAATCTCATTGTTAGTCCACTGGGAATAACACAATTACCTTCTTATTGCGACAGTCTATCTGAGCAACGTGCTTAGATAACCAATCCATTCCTAAAATAACGTCAAACTCTCCTAACTTAAATGGTATCAAATCCACACAAAACTTATTACCAGAAATCTCAATCTCACAGTTCACACAAACTTGATTAACAGATACACGTTCTTGATTTTCCAATTCCATAGTCATTATTTCATTTATACACTCAACCGGACAATTTAACTTACTAACAAATTATTGGGGAATAAATGATCGAGTTGTTCCCGAATCTATTAACACTTTGGCACATAAAAAGTTTACATTAAGCATACCTGCCACGACATCAGTATCCTGGATAGCGTCTTTCACAAACATATCAAAAACTCCGGCCCTTAAAGTCTCATTCACTACTGGAGTAGATCCCATGATCCTCAATGCATTGCTGACTAGGGATGGTGTCTTGCAATCCCTAGCTATGTGTCCTGACTTTTTGCATTTGAAGCATATAAATTCAATGGTTGGAACCTTAACTGCTGGATTCCGGGTAGGCTAGTCCTTGTTCACTTGCTCTCTAGCTGACTAGTTATAGCACTCCCTTGAATAGTGCCCCTTCTGATTACACTTAAAAAAAACCACATTCAACTTATTACAAACTCCTCCATGCTTCTTCCCATATATCTGATAATCTGGAAAAGTTAGCCTTAACTGATTTGCCTGGTTCATATTGGCTAGACAGTTACCTTGACCTCCGTTGCCTGCATTTTGCTTTTTTGAAATTAAAATTCCTCCCTGGCTGAAACTTGCCATTCTTAAAATTTGGAAACTTCCCTGGTTGTGACTGTCCTTCATTCCCTTCGAACTTTCTTTTCTTACTTTCCTTCTCCTTCTGTGACATTTCGCTCTCCGTTTCTGCAATCATGGCCTTCTATACAACTCCTACATAGGTATCCAATTTAAATATGGCTACCTTCCCTCTGATCCATGGTTTTAAACCTTGCTGAAATATCTTGGCTTTCTCCCTGTCAGTATCCACATATGATCGTACAAACCTTGACAATTCTTCAAACTTACTTTCATAATCAACTACCGACATATTCCCTTAATTCATCTCCAAGAACTTCAATTCCATCTGATCCTGAACAAACTGGGGAAAATATTTCTCTAGAAATAACTCCCTGAATCTCTCCCAAGTAATAGCATATGTACCTTCCAATGTCTTCACTATTTCCCACCAGTAGGTGGCCTCATTCTTCAAATAATAACTTGCAAACTCAACCTTCTGTTCCTCCTTTGCTTTAACCAAAGCAAATGACTTCTATATTTCCTTTAACCAAACACTCGCTTCAATTGGATCTAAAAAAACCCTTGAATTCTGATGGATTTATTGCCTGAAAAGTCTTAAAAGTTACCTGGGGGTTAGTCTGTCTTTGCTGCTGTTGAGTCAGGTGAACTGTTTGTTGGGCCAAGATCTGAAGAATCTGGGCTACTGTTGGGTCTATGGGACCTGGGTTTGCATTCTGGTTATTTTTGTCTTGGTTGTTGTTGTTGGTTCTTCATTCTGGTTGGTAGAACGGGTATTTCTTTTGGGATGCATTTTCTGTAAAGAATCAAACAACTTATTTAGCCTTTAAATCAAATTCTTTTTATAAAAAGTTTTTATAAAACAAAAATATCTATTTTTGAAAACAGTTGTAACAGTTGAACAAAGTAAATTGCATGATTCTTTACAGAATGTAATTAGTTAAGAGGATAGGGTACATGGTATCACAAGAGTTATAACTGGTGCAATAAGTAAAGTAAGATAAAACAGGTGCAATAATATAAATGACAATGCTGAAAAAGAAAAGGTGCTGATATATATAGATCACAGTTTTGAGTAGTATAAACGTGAAAATGCTTTAAAAGTAAAAGAAAAATGGTGCAACAAGCCTACACAGTAGTCAGCAGATCTAGTCTATAAATATAACCAAAAGTCTACACAAATATACATAATAAAACAACCACAACTCTGGATCAGCATCTCTGTCTCTAGCTCCAAGGAAACTCTGGTCCACCAAGCCTCTCAAGATCCTTCATCACCTCTCTTGCCCATCCCATAAGAGCATCAGTTCCTGCATACTTACATGTAGCTCCATGCAGTCTAGCCTCAAGAACCCTCCGTGTCACATGAATCTCCTCTCAAAGCTCCCTCACACTCCGGTCAACATCTGTAGTTCTCACTATATGTTACAGCTCTCGAATCTGTGCCAACAGGGACTCACGCTCCAAAAGAAGAGCCTCATACCGGAAATAATGAACATGAGGTGGAGTAGACTGAAATGGTGCACTCGCAACTAAATACCCAGTAGAATCCGAACCAGCAGGTAGGGGTCCTTTGATAGGTGGCCTCATACCAGGAGGTGGAATAGCCTGCAGTGGTACAGGCTCTGGCACAACAGGGGGTAGAATAGCCAACACCGGTGGAAGAACAGGATGTGGATCAGAAGATGGTCCTCCAACCGAAGGCTCAGAATGATCAGTTGGTACTGGAATAAAGGAATCTGCCAACACTGCTATCTGAAATTATATTGCAAAATAAGAATCTTGAAACACAACAAAAATCATACTAACACCTAGTATACAGTCGCACTCAACCTCTCGACGTTCTATCTCTCTATTTCCTACTTCTAATCCTAACCCTCTACCCGTTCTCGTCAATCTAGGCTTGTGTCAGTGACTTATAACCTGTAGCTCTGATACCAAACCTGTGGCACCCTCCAAACCCGGGTCAGAAGTTTGAGGTCCATACACACACACCTTATTTATTAACCTGCTATAACAATAATAAAGATAACAATATGCAGTGACCCTACTTACTAATTTCCACGGATCGCAACAGGTTAAAGTATGTGTTATTCCCAGTGAACTAACAATGAGATTTACAGAAGGGGGTTTGAATGTAAATCTCAAAACTTTTTCAGGTTTTGAGCAGTTTCTGGGCTATTGTGTTTTGATGAACAAGTGTGTGTGAATTGCTTTCAGCTAATACAGATAGATATATATTCAAACACAAATGTAAAGAACACAACAGACTTAAAAACTTTTCTGGTGGATTTATTGTTCCACCAGAGATGTGTTATTTCAGAAAATCTGTGATTCAAAGAATTAAATCACAGCTGCGTCCTAGTACAAACTAGATGATTTTCTCTCTGGATTTTTCTAAACAACTCTGGAAAATTCACACTCTAATTACTAGCTGCTACTTGGTTTATATATCACCAAGTTTACAAGTGAAGACAAAACTGTAAAATACAATTAAAAGATTCTTCACATGTTTCTTCTTCATTTCTCTATCCAATGCAATTTAGGTTTAGCTATGAATCTTTGAATACTTCCTTGTTTGCACCAGAATGGAAATGCTGCATTTTCTTGATTCCTCCTAGAGGCTGCCAGATTCCAGTTTGTCTCTGTCAACCCATGTGCCTCTGTCAGCTTATGAATTGTCACTATCAACTGCTATTGAACTAAGCATCTGTTGAAGCTTTCATCCGTTGATGCTTTATCCGTTGAAGCTTTATCCATTGAAGCTTTATCCGTTGATGCATTAGCAGTTGAAGCTTTATCCGTTGAAGCACTCATCCGTTGATGGATGTTATCCGTTGAAGCTTTAGAGACATCCGTTGAAGCTTTGTTTCTCATCCGTTGAAGGCCTTTAATATCAGTTGATACTAAAAATTATAAGGCATGAAATATTTACAATTAGCCTTCCTATTTGCATATCCACTAGTAGTCAACATGACTGATAATTTCCCACAACATTTAAGAATTATAACTTAAATACAGAGAATGAAATGTGCTACAATACTAAACTTATTTCTAAGTAAAGCTACTCCTTCAACGGATAGCCAAAATGGTCTTATCCATTGAGGCTACAAATACTAGAATTCTACTTAAGTGTTTTGTTTAACTTATCATCAAACTAATACACATATTCCTAACAATCTCCCCCTATTTATGTCTACTAGAGCTGTAGGCATAAATTTGGGTTCAACTTGATGATAACAAAACACTTAACAAACATATGAACTGAAATAAAGTAGAAATTCAAAAGTGCTGCAAAAGTGTGTATACTGAGATATAATTGAAGAATTACATTGTTTCCAAGGGTGCTCCTTTAGTCTGAGCAGATTAATTTCTTTTCCTTTGATCCCTTATTTTCTTCCCTAGCCTCCTGTCATTTTCCTCTATTTGAAGTTGGAGTTGTCTGTAGAACTCAGCTTCATCTTCTTCATTGATGTCCAACTTAGATTGCATATCCTTGAGAGTTTCATTACTGGCAATCTTGAGCTGATCTTCAAGTCTGAAAAATCTTCTGACTCCTTTATTGTCTCTGAACTCCATCAACAAATGAGGTGATTTATGAACTGTGATTCCTCTATCTGGTATGAGTAATGTTCTAGGCAAGGCATTGGGCTCCCACCAAGTTTTCCTTATGCTGGCAATCTTGTTGAGAATCTCAGTTTTGGCAGTCCTGGTAAAGCCAGAATCCCTTTTTTATGGCTGAGTAGACTCTAACCAAGGTATAATAGCCTTCATTCAGAATCCTGTAGAGAGGCCAAGTCCTTTCCCCACTTACTTTATATTTGAACACTAGTCTTTCTGGAAGCTGTCTGTAGGCATCTATTCCCCTTACTTCCTCCAGCTCATCCAGATAGAGTTCAATGTCTGAAAATTCCTTTATGTCACAAATGTGAACATAATCATTCTTTGAGGCTTGTGGCTTAGGCTTAGGCTTCTGAGTGAATTTGATTGAGGTTAGAGGAGGTGTTGATTTGATTTTCTTTTTCTGTTTCTTTGATGGTGGAGAAGTGGTTAAAAAGGTGGGCAATTTGATGGTGTCCCAATCAATTGGTTCCTCCTTAGGAGTGATTGTTTCACCATGGATGTTTATGAAGGGTTTAGGTACAATGGGTTCAGGAATAGAAGGTAGTGGTTTGGATTGGGTTTCTTCAGTTTCATCTACCATCTTCCTTTTTGCATTGGCCTTCTTTCTGTTCCCTTTCTGCCATTCCTTTCTTTCCTTACTTCTTTCCTCCACATCATCACTAACCATGTCCCCCATACCTACATCTTCACTCTTGTCTTCAATTTCTTTCTTTTCTTCAGCTTGACTTGACTTTAGCTGTTTTTCAAGCTTTGCTTGTGCTCTTTTATCAGCCTTTAGCTTTTTAGCTTCTTCCTTTAACCTTCTGGCTTCTTCCCTCTTGGCTATTGAGAATTTAGGATGTCCTTGTATCACACAGATACTCTTTCCCTCTCTAAAGATAATGGCCATGTTCATCCTTTCAATCACATCCTTGGTCTCCTTGTGCTTCATGATATTACCACCCAAAACCTTGTCTTCATCAGGCTTTGGAAGAGGAAAATCCACTCCTTTCAACTGAGCAAGGCTTAGAGGGTTCTTTGTAGAGTCCTTGTTGGATCTATTGTTGGGCTTGAGAACCATAGGTTTCAGATTCTTGGAAGAAGTCTCTCCAACCTTATTTCTCCTTACTGGCTTGAGCTCCATGATGATTGGCTCCACTTTTGTGCTATGCTTCACAGATTGTGATTTTGAAGTTGTAGAACCAAAAATTGTTGCATCCTTTCATCAATTTTCTTCCTTTGCTCTTTGACTTTCATCTCAACTGCTGCTATCTGGATTAGATCAATTCCATCAAGCTTTCCTTTGATTTGAAGTATTGGAGAAGTGGTGATGGCAGGAACTAGCACTTTAGATATTTGAACTGTTGTTGATGGCTCTCCTTCCCCTTCCCTTTTATTCTCCCCCTTTTTGTTATCATCAAGGACAGGGGTCAAGCCTTGTGCTTTTGCCAGCTGCAATAGTAGATTTGTCTGAGATTGTTGATTTTGAAGAATGGTGACCACAGAGTCTTCAATGATTTGAACTCTGTTTTCCAACTTGGCCAGCCTCTTGTCAGCATCAGATTCTCTCCTCAATCTCAGCAACAAATCTTGCATAGTATCATAAGGCATAACTGAATCCAACTTCTCAGAATTGTAGGATTTCAGATCAGCAATATCCCTTTTGAGTTCATCCACACTTAAATTCTGTCTGATATGCTGCAACTGCAAGAGATGCAGAGAGTCTAGATGAGCTTGAAGAATAGCTTTTGTACCAGCATCTGTAGTCTCCTGAAGGGCCTTTTGAATAGCCATTACTTGCTTGACCAAAGCTGCACCAAACTATCCTGGTGTAGATTTCTTTGTCCATGCCCATTCAAGTAAATCTGGAACAGAACTTGGGCCTGCATCTCCGCCTAATTCATGCTCCCATCCAGAGAAATAGAGTCATCATCATTAGAATTTACTTCAAACTCTTCAGATGGCTCACCAGCTTGAGAAGGCATCCTATTAACAGCAGCTTTATCTCTTTGAAGAGATTCTGAAGTGTACACAATGTTCAAAGTCTGCTCTGCCTCCACATTGCCCTGAGCAGCCAACAGTTGATAGGCTGAAACAGGATGAGTAAAAGTGTCAGCATCCAAGGAAATGTTATCAATCTCAGCTTTGTAATGTTACTGAAATTGTCTTTCCTTTTCAGCATCATCCACAATCATTGACTCACTAGCAATGGCTGGATCCACCCTTATAGCTTCTGTACCTGCTTTTCTCTCATTTTCTCTATATTCTTGCATCAGGGGCTCCCCCTGGCTCACACACACCCTCACCCTCACCTACTAAGGTGGCACTCCCCTCACTTACTTTTGCCATGCTGGAAGAAATAGCATGCGTATTTTGACTCTCAACCTCTCCTTTTGCCTGGGAGCAACCCAGCCTCTCACTCAAATTATCAGTCCCTTCCCTCAATCCTAGAAGTGATTGTACAGTAACCATGTCTTCTACACTTGGAATTGATTCAGTTATATGTGTAGAGACCATCAACGGATAGGGAGTATCCGTTGAAGTGGAAACTGATGATATCAACGGATAACTGCTGTTAAGCTTATCCGTCGAAGAATAACCACTTGTCAACGGATGAGAGATATCCGTTGAAGAAGGAAAAGATGTAGATTTTGAAAGTGACACAATTGTTGAATCTTTGTGAATTGATTTTAAGTGAGGTGACACAGATTCTTCAACTAAGTCTGAAAGAATTGGCTGATGTTCCAACAAATCATCTCACAGATGATGATCACCAGGATTTGAGTGGGGCTCCTCCCTGAGTTTTAAAGAGGGAGAATCAGGAATTGATGTGAATATCATATCCACATCCAGAGATGGTGATGGAGAATTTGGTGATTGTTGTGTGTCTATTATGAGAGAATGGGGTTGTGACTCCACATTTACTGGAGCCACATCAAGCTGAATTTGAGAAGGCAAAGATACAGGTGGATGTATCTGTGCAGTGTATGCCCCCTGTGTGGAAACTAGGGTTTTAGTCTTCTTTCTTCTTGAAAAAGCTTTGACAGGTGAATGTGTGGCTTCAGTGTCCCTCCCTCTTTTGTTCTGTGTCCCTGGTTGGGGACTATTTTCAATAGCTGCATCCTTTTGGGAGGATGCAACTAGGGATGTGTTTGACTCCTTTTGAACCACCACAGTCTTTTGAGAAATTGTGGCTTGGCTGGCTAGGGTACCACTCACCTCTCCCACCTTATCCTAGGGGTTTTTTTATGTTCACCCCTCCCCTCATCACTCATACCCTGTTCACTCCCTTCAGGGTTTATGGTAGATGTTACAACTGTTGTCTTTTTAGAGACAACAAAGGTGGTTTTCTTTTACTTGTGTTTTGGAATTTTAGTTTTGGTGGCTTTGGTAGGAATCTGTTGGGACAAAGACACAGATTCTATTGCCACACTAGAAGGCAAAGAAACAATGGGGGTGGAAGATGTAGGAGTTGCAGAAGTATTTACCTCACTTACCTGAGGTGCATTCATTATTGGTAAATATACCAATGGCACCTGGCTGTTGAGGTTAATTCTCAAAAGGTCTACAAGGACCCTTTTCTCTTGTGCCCAGTATTTGAGTTTATTGCTCGCATTAGTTATGACCAAACCTTCAGCAACATGGTTAGCCAATAACATAAAGAATCTAGCATAGTAGATGTTATGAGGTCTATTAGCTTTGTTATCTAACCTGGAACCTAATTCTAGCATGACATAGTTGCTAAAATTAAAGTACCTATCAGAAACTAGCATATAGAGCATATTAACAAGAGATGAAGTTATGGCATCAAAATTGCTAATCTTCCAAGAGAAAACCTTGATAAAGGCATCTCCAAGAAAACTCCATTCTTTCCTAAGGCCCTTTCTTCTAATGCTCCCTAAACTAGCAGAATCAAAAGAATAACCTATAGAATCTAACATAGCAGATACATCATTATCAATGTGTGGTGTTATGGCATTATTCTCAGGTAGCTTAAAGCAAGACTGTATATCATCATAGTTAATACAGTAATCCTTACCTTTGAGAGAGAATGCAATGGTCATATCTGTGGAGTTGAACTCTGTAGTTGTCCAAATCTCCTCAATTATCTCACAATAGATAGTTGGGTCTTCCAGCATTGCATAGCTTAGTTTGCAGTTCTTGATGAAGTCCATCATCTTGTGATAATCTGAGTGGGCTTCATTCTTTTGCACCAAGGCTACGAAATTGTTCTTTTCATAAACAAAGCTAGACTGTGACATAATCTTGACTAATGGTGCCATTTTTGTGAGTAGAGGTTGCAGAGAAAAGATTGAGAGTTTTGGGAGAGAAAGAGAGTAAAAATTGCAAGAAAGCATAAAGTGAAAATAAGAATTCAATGGGTTTTTATACTTTCTCGAATTAAAACGTAAATAAAATGATTAAATGATACTTTTAAATAAATTATAACCGTTTGAAAATAAAGAAAACTGTAGAAATTCTGAAAACTGCCTTTAATACAAATACATACAACAGTGTATATATGTATCAACGGTTAAGTAAACAAATCAACGGCTGTGACTCACTTAAAGTAACTGATGTGACACTTCAACGGATGAGGTAAATAGTTATCCGTTGAAGGTTAACACTGTTTTATCCGTTGAAGGATAAAATTACCAGAAATGTATTTGTGTTTCAACGGATAATGAACATCCGTTGATAGAACAATTTTGGCTTTCAACGGATAGGGAATATCCATTAATAGAATAATCTTTACTTAAAGCCAATTTTGTTCTTGCCACAAATTCATTTCAGGCTTCAAAGCAGATTAATGAGGACATGAATTTATGAATAATTAAGCATACCTAGCTTACTTACTAATCTTGTGAATGTTGATTCATCAAGTGGCTTGGTAAATATGTCTGCAATCTGCTTTTCACTTGGAACAAAATGAAGTTCCACTGTACCTTTCATCACATGTTCCCTTATGAAGTGGTACTTGATGTCAATGTGCTTGGTTCTTGAGTGCTGCACTGGATTTTCAGTAATGGCAATGGCACTTGTGTTGTCACATAATATAGGAATTTTGTCAACAATTAGTCCATAGTCAAATAATTGATTCCTCATCCACAGTATCTGTGCACAACAACTACCAGCAGCAATGTACTCAGCTTCAGCTGTTGATGTTGAAACAGAATTTTGCTTCTTGCTGAACCATGACACAAGCTTATTCCCTAGAAATTGACAGGTGCCAGTTGTGCTTTTCTTGTCTATTTTGCAACCTGCATAATCTGCATCTGAGTAGCCAATTAGATCAAAACCAGACTCTCTAGGGTACCAAATTCCTAGATCTGGAGTCCCTTTGAGATATCTGAAAATCCTTTTAATAGCTACTAAGTGAGACTCTTTAGGGTCAGCTTGAAATCTAGCACAGAGACATGTAGAAAACATTATATCAGGTTTACTAGCAGTTAAATATAAAAGTGAGCCAACCATGCCTCTATAACTTGAAATGTGTACAGACTTTTCAGCCTTGTTTAATTCAAGCTTGGTGGCAGTGGCCATGGGAGTTTTTGCAGATGAACAATCCATTAAATTAAACTTCTTTAAAAGATCATAAATATATTTAGTTTGACTAATGAAAATTCCACCACTAACTTGTTTAACTTGTAAACCAAGAAAATAAGTTAGCTCTCCCATCATGCTCATTTCATATTTACTTTACATTAACTTAGCAAACTTTTTACAAAGCTTATCATCTGTAGATCCAAATATAATATCATCTACATAAATTTGAACAAGTATTATAAAGCCATTAACATTTCTAAAGAAAAGAGTTTTGTCAAAAGGACCTCTTGTGAAGTGATTATCTAGAAGAAATTTTGAAAAAGTCTCATACCAGACTCTAGGTGCTTGCTTTAGTCCATAGAGTGCTTTCAACAGATAATACACATAGTCTGGAAAATTTGGATCTTCAAATCCTGGAGGTTGGCTTACATAATCTTCTTCCTCCAATTCCCCATTCAGAAATGCACTCTTGACATCCATTTGATAGACCTTGAAATTGGCATGGGCTGCATAGGCTAGAAAGATTCTGATGGCTTCAAGTCTGGCAACTGGAGCAAATGTCTCATCAAAATCTATTCCCTCTTATTGAGAATAGCCTTTAGCAACCAATCTGGCTTTATTCCTTATGACAATGCCATTTTCATCCATCTTGTTTCGGAATACCCATTTTGTATCAATAGAACTCTTATTCTTTGGCTTGGGTACCAGCTTCCATACTTTGTTCCTTTCAAATTGGTTTAGCTGCTCTTGTATTGCTAAAATCTAATCTGGATCCAATAGAGCTTCTTCCACTCTCTTAGGTTCCTCCTGTGATAGAAAGCTACTATACAAACATTCATCTTGAGTAGCCCTTCTAGTTTGCACTTTAGATGTAGCATCACCAATGATTAGTTCAAAAGGGTGATTCTTGGTCCATTTCCTTTGAGGTGGTAGATTAGCTCTAGATGAGGTTGCCTCAGTATTGTCATGATGTGTGATAGAATGTTGATTGGTTGAAACTCCCCCTGAGTTGCTGATCCTTTGAAAGGAATTGTGAGTTCTATCAACTGATGAAGTGAAATGATTATCCGTTGACAGGCTGTGATCAACGGATGCTTCATTATGAACTTCAACAGATGATGCACTTTGTCTTTCAACGGATGCTGCATTGCTTCCATCAACAGAAGCTGAATTGTGTCTTTCAATGGATGCAGCATTCTGTGCATTATCCAAAGGCAGATTTTGAATTTTTTTCGAGGTGCCTTCTCCATCATTCTCATCTTCACTATCATCATAATATATCTTAATGTTGTCAAATTTGAGTCCTTCATGATGTCCCTCATCTGTTAGTCCATCAATCTTTTTATCATCAAACACAACATGCACAGATTCCATGACAATGTTGTTTCTTAGATTGTAGACTCTATATGATTTCCCAACAGAATAACCAACAAATATTCCTTCATCAGCCTTAGCATCAAACTTCCCTTTGTGATCAGGTTGATTCCTTAGAATGTAACATTTGCAACCAAAGACATGCAGAAAGTTTAAAGTTGGTTTTCTTCTCTTGAACAATTGATAGGGAGTCATGCCTTTTGCCTGATTAATTAGAGAAATATTCTGAGTGTAACATGCACAGTTAACAGCCTCAGCCCAAAAGTATGTTGGGAGTTTTGACTCTTCAAGCATTGTTCTTGCAGCTTCAATTAGTGATCTGTTCTTCCTTTCCACCACACCATTTTGTTGTGGAGTCCTTGGAGCTGAGAACTCATGCATGATCCCATTTTCTTCACAGAACAACTTCATGGTTGTATTCTTGAACTCAGTTCCATTGTCAATCCTGATATTCCTTACTTTGAAATCTAGATGATTGTTGACTTGCTTGATATGATTGATAATGATTTCACTAGCTTCATCCTTTGATCCAAGGAAATAAACCCATGAAAACTTTGAGAAATCATCTACAATCACTAGACAATATCTTTTCCTTGAAATTGACAATACATTGACTGGTCCAAAAAGATCCATGTGTAGCAGTTGCAATGGTTCATCAATTACAGATTCAAGCTTCTTACTGAATGATGCTTTCTTCTGCTTTCCTTTCTGACAAGCATCACACAGTCCATCCCTTGTGAATTCCACTAGAGGAATTCCTCTAACTAAGTCCTTTTTGACTAGATCATTCATTGTCTTGAAATTCAAATGGGATAGCTTCTTGTGCCATAGCCAACTTTCATCTGGACTTGCTTTGCTGAGAAGACAAGTAATTGATTCTGAATCTGTAGAGTTGAAGTCAGCTAAGTACACATTCCCTTTTCTAACTCCAGTTAGAACCACTTTGTTGTCCTTCTTACTTGTGACAACACAGGCTTCAGAATTGAAGGAAACAGTATTCCCTCTGTCACATAGTTGACTGATGCTCAATAGATTGTGTTTGAGACCATCAACTAATGCAACTTCATCAATGATGACATTTTCTTTTGAAATCAAGCCATATCCCATAGTGAACCCTTTGCTGTCATCTCCAAAGGCTATGCTAGGGCCAGCTCTCTCCTTAAACTCTGTGAGCAGGGTGAAATCTCCTGTCATGTGTCTTGAACAGCCACTGTCCAAGTACCATAGATTCCTTCTTTTTCCCTGCACACAACAAAATCAATCAAGTTGATTTTGGTACCCAAGTTTCCTTGGGTCCAACCTTGTTAGTCTTTTTCCTAGACTGCATTCCTCCTGCATCTTTTGACTTAGGTACCTTTGGTTCAACCTTGGTCTCAGATGTAGTTGGTTGAAGTATAGGGTTAGTCACAGAATCATTTAGCACATTTGATTGAATTTGATAAGGCATGGATTGTGCAAACATATTATTCCATATAGGCATGTTGTATGGCATCTGAGGCATACTGAATGCAGTAAAATAAGGATTATTAACATATGGCATGTTTGCAAAATGTGCATGAGGATTCTGATGAGACATAACAGGCATAGCATGCAGAGGTGACACAGACATGTTAGGCATGGAGGGAGTTAAAGGCATGGAAGCATTCTTAATAGATTTGCAGTTTTCAGATAGATGATTAACACTTTTACAATGCACACAACTTTTTCTAGGAGCATACTTATCAGGTGTGTAATTGTTGTGTTTTTTAATCCCTACCTTCCCATTTCCATTAGATTTTCTTTTAGTTTCCTTTTTATCCTCAACCAATTTAAGCCTATTTTTCAGCTGATCCAAAGTCATGTGTCCTATATTCACCTTACTGGCATCTTTGGATGTGCTAGCTCCTTCTTTGACAAAGTTCTTGAAAGTTGAACCATCCTTCTTATTGAGATTATTCTTTTTAGAATCACTTGCCTGTTTTAATTGATGAGCTTTCAATGGATGCTCTTTTTCTTCCTACAACGGATAACTTTCATCATCCATTGATTCCACATCCGTTGACAATCCATCAATTAATTCTAACTCCTTTTTGTTTTTCCTCCAGGCATTCTCACAGAAAGATTCAATTTCCTGAACCTTGACAATCTGAGCACTAACATCCCTAGATGTTTTCCAGGCCTTGATTACCTCTTGCTCACTTTCTAACTGTTTAGAAAGAATTTCTACTTTCTTAACAGCTTCTTCTAGTTCACTTTCAACAGTCAAGCATTTAATTTTAATCTTTTCAAGCTCAATTACCTGATTCTCTAACACAACATTCCTATCACTTAAAAACAAGTTATTCTCTTTGATTCTTGTGTTTTCTTTAGCTAGTGATTTAAGGGAAACACGCAAATGATATAATTCATTGGACATATCATTTATGGCTTCATTACATTCAATCTTAGAAAGTTGAGAGAGATCGTAGTAATTACCTGGTTGCTTGATGAACTAGTTTCATTTTCATCAGAATTAGCCATCAGGGCTAGGTTGACATATTCCATATCATCATCTTCATTGGCTCCATCTGCTGCCCAATCCTCTTGAGTCAGAAAAGCTCTTTCCTTTTGTTTGAGCAAATCAAAATACTTCTTTTTGTAATCAACTTGCTCAAATTTCTTCTTATCAGAGGTTGGCTTCCTGCACTCATTTGCAAAGTGTCCACTAATGCCACAGTTATAACATTTGAACTTAGATTTGTCCACCATGTTTTTGTTTGGCTTAGTGAATTTTATATTTTTCATGAATTTCATCTTTGCAAACCTCCTGGACAGAAAGGCCAGATGTTCATCAACATGATCAGAGTCATCTTGACTGGAATTGTCTTCATCCTCAGCTACTTGCTCCTTTCCCTTGCTTGATTCTGATTTGGTTGTGCCAATTTTGAGACTTGGCATTGTCTTTTCCTCATTCCTGGCTTCAATCTTCTCATTGTCAGCTACAAGTGCAACTGATCCTCCTTTTCTCTTTCCCTTTTCCAACAGCTCATCTTGCTCCATCTCAAGTTCATATGTCTTCAAAATTCCATATAATCTTTCAAGTGTGAATTCCGTATAATCTTGAGAATTTCTTAGAAAAACAGTCATAGGCTTCCATTCCTTTGGTAGAGACCTCAGAAATTTTAAACTGGAGTCCTTGACTTGGTACACTCTGCCATACAGCTTCAATTCATTCAACAGTTTCTGAAATCTGTTGAAGGTATCATTCAATGATTCTCCTTCTTCAAAATGAAAATATTCATACTGTTGAATGAGAAGCTGCATTTTGTTTTCTCTAACTTGCTCAGTACCTTCACAGATAAGTTGCACTGTATCCCAAATTTCCTTAGTAGTTTGGTTGTTAATGACATTGTCAAACATATCTTGATCTAGGCCATTAAACAGAATGTTCATGGCTTTTTTGTCCTTGTGAACCTCTTCAATATCTTCAATAGTCCATTCTGCTTTTGGCTTGGGAATAGACTGTACAACAAACTGTTGCAGTAGCAGCTGTGGCCACCTTGTGAGGGATGTGAGGACCATTTTCAATGCAGTTAATGTAGCTTTCATCTTGAGAGAGAAGATGTAAATGCATCTTCACTTTCCAGTGATGATAGTTATCTCTTTCCAGGATTGGAATCTTTACACCAATATCCTTCTTACTCATGATGTTAGCAGAATAGATCTTTAAACTCTTTGTATGTTAAGAGCTTGCTCTGATACCAATTTTTATTCCCAGTGAACTAACAATGAGATTTACAGAAGGGGGGTTGAATGTAAATCTTAAAACTTTTTCAGGTTTTGAGCAGTTTCTGGGCTATTGTGTTTTGATGAACAAGTGTGTGTGAATTGCTTTCAGCTAATGCAGATAGATATATATTCAAACACAAATGTAAAGAACACAACAGACTTAAAAACTTTTCTGGTGGATTTGTTGTTCCACCAGAGATGTGTTATTTCAGAAAATCTGTGATTCAAAGAATTAAATCACAGCTGCGTCCTAGTACAAACTAGATGATTTTCTCTCTGGATTTTTCTAAACAGCTCTAGAAAATTCACACTCTAATTACTAGCTGCTACTTGGTTTATATATCACCAAGTTTACAAGTGAAGACAAAACTGTAAAATACAATTAAAAGATTCTTCACATGTTTCTTCTTCATTTCTCTATCCAGTGCAATTTAGGTTTAGCTATGAATCTTTGAATACTTCCTTGTTTGCACCAGAATGGATATGCTGCATTTTCTTGATTCCTCCTAGAGGCTGCCATATTCCAGTTTGTCTCTATCAACCCATGTGCCTTTGTCAGCTTATGAATTGTCACTATCAACTGCTATTGAACTAAACATCCGTTGAAGCTTTCATCCATTGATGCTTTATCCATTGAAGCTTTATCCGTTGAAGCTTTATCCGTTGATGCATTAGCAGTTGAAGCTTTATCCGTTGAAGCACTCATCCGTTGATGGATGTTATCCGTTGAAGCTTTAGAGACATCCGTTGAAGCTTTATTTCTCATCCGTTGAAGGCCTTTAATATCAGTTGATACTACTTCACTTATACAAAATTACAAAGCATGAAATATTTACAATTAGCCCTCCTATTTGCATATCCACTAGTAGTCAACATGACTGATAATTTCCCACAACATTTAAGAATTATAACTTAAATACAGAGAATGAAATGTGCTACAATACTAAACTCATTTCTAAGTAAAGCTACTCCTTCAACGGATAGCCAAAATGGTCTTATCCGTTGAGGCTACAAACACTAGAATTCTACTTAAGTATTTTGTTTAACTTATCATCAAACTAATACACATATTCCTAACAGTATGCACACAAGCCACACACACACACTTATATTACAAGCGTCCAAATCCCACTATTCAAACTTATAACTGAATATTAAACATTTTTACAAACTCTTAAACTAATACAAAAGTCTTCAGCTAGCTTATTCCTCTTAACCTGAAATCCTAGCTCGCGTACTGGATTGGGGATCCTCGCTACCAACGGGTTCCTTTTTAACTGGAAAAGAACATAAATAGAACCGCACAAATGAGCTAACTAACCCAGCAAGTCACATTGACAATACTGAGATTAAATAATGATCAAGTGAAATGATTTAAGGTATCAAGTTTATGGATGAGCAATAATTTAGAATTGGATATTAATTTTTCATTTTAAAAACCAAGGTTAGGCTGCTGATCAGTCACGCACTAACCCCGAGCAAGGCACACAACTTTGCTCTAATTACTGGATCCAAGGTACACATTGGCCTGACTTGACCACCAATCTGGTCTGACCACGAATCTGGTCCACAATTTTATAAAACAATCCAATTCTATAATAATAACAGATTAAACAAAATAAAGCAATAAACAGAATCATAAACACCAGTGGGTTTCAAACGTAAGATGGTTTACAAACTTCACAGGGGAATAACATGGAAGTTACAAAGATTGGCTATCAACCGGTACAAAAATTGGATAATAAAAGAATCAAAGTCTTGTGGTTATGAGGATTTGTATTTTCAATGTATAAGGTATAAGGGTTTGAGTGTTAAGCAATTTTAGTTCAGTAATTGGTATTTAGTTAGTATGTATTTGTGGAGTAGTATCTTATGTTTGTGGTTCGTAATCGGGGACTATACTATATCATTCCCAAAAGTACAAGGGCCTGTTTATAATTTTTGCAGGGCCACCGTCGACTTCGCCGGAGAGTGGCCGGAGAACACGATTCCGGCCACCTCAGGCCACCAAACTCTCCAGATTCACTCTCTTGACTACCAGCAACTTATACATGCAATCAAAACAACCAAACAATCATGGATTTGGCCGGAAAAAGAGCAAGAAACTTCGCCGTCTCCAACGAGTTTTGTTTGCTTCAATTTGAGCAAACCAGAAATCGTCTATTGATGTACCATACATGAATTGATTGCAAATTTAACCAGGAAAACGATGCAATCACCAAAATCATCTAATAACCCCTGGGGAAGAAACCCCCAAATTTCAATTAAGAACATTCATATAGGTTATAAACCCTAATTTTTGAAATTCGAAATTAAAACGTAATTTTGAACATGTTATTGAACTCCAAATCAGTCATATAATATATCAAAATCACCAGGAAGAAAAGCTCTACAACATGCAATCATCAAATCATACAAACAATCTCTCTAACAAAAATTCATATTTTAAATCAAATTAATTCTAAAATAAATAAAAATATAAATAAACAGTAGTTTCTGCAGTGATAAGGCTTATTGATTATGATAGAACACCTCAAGACCTTCGTTTTGAGTACTCGAGCTTTCCAATCGGAATCCGGTAACGACTTGAATTGCAGTTTGATTCTCAGAAGTTAATATGAATATACTGTTTTTCTCTGTAAAATTATATAATTACTTACTGCAAATGATTTTCGGTACAAAATAAATACGGTAAGGGCTATTTATAATTACGGAATATTAGTACCCCCTTGGATCATACCGGATACAAAATATTACATTTATTTGAGAAAATAGATCCAAAACGGTATCGGTTTTGGGATAATTATCCAAATATGTACATTTTGTACTGCGGTCTTGGTCTCAGCGCTTTGGTTACACGTATTACGATATGATAATTATAATAGTTTAATAAAAATATCCCATTTATCGAAAATACGGGCTTTATCGATTTACTGAAACAAATTTTGTATCGAAAATATCGCGCCGGGACCCGCACGGGGAAAATCGTACGCCGGATCGAAAAAGTCAAAATATGGAAAATGCTCGGAATATTGCAATTAGTTTAGGAAGGAGTTCTCGGAAGAGTTTCGGATTATAAAAACGTAAAAACAAGTGAGGTCGGTTGGTTCCCGATTATACAAAATAATTTATAAATACTCGGAAAAATAATTTATTAAATCCATAAAACTTTTATAAAATCATAAAACAACATAAAAATTAATAAAAAAATATGACAATTATCTACACTTTATTTTGGACATATAAAAATTAAAATACTCAAATTATATTAATTTAAACATCCAAACACATACACCATTTAACAAACAATTCGTAGAATAATTACAGAACATACAAAATATTTATTTATTAGCAAAAATAATTTCACGATATATCCCAGATATTACACCTAGAGCATGGTATGACACAGTATCAGAATTCTTGATCAAACATGTATTTACTATAGGAACTATGAATAAGACTCTATTTTACAAGAAGCATGGTGATGATATTATCCTAGTTCAAATCTATGTGGATAATATCATTTTTGGTTCTACTAATGAGAAGTTATGTCAAAGATTTTCAAAACTCGTGTAGAGTGAATATGAGATAAACATGATAGGAAAGCTCAGTTACTTCCTTCGCCTTCAAGTTAGTCAAATAAGTGATGGCATCTTCATCAGTAAAACCAAGTATGATAAAGATTTATTGAAGAATTCTGGAATGACTAACTGCTCACGTACATGCACACCAATGCCTACAGCTACCAAGTTAGATAAAGATAAGAAAGGAAAAAGTGTAGACATATCTGGCTATAGAGGAATGGTTGGATCTTTGCTATACTTAACTGCTAGTAGACCAGACATTATGTTTGCAACATGTTTGTGTGCTTGATTTTAGGAAAATCCCAAAGGATCACATTTGATAGCAGTAAAGAGAATTTTCAGATATTTGAAGGGAACAACAAACTTGGGATTGTCATATCCTAAGGGAACTAGTTTTGAAGCTGTTGGATACACAGATACAGATTTTGCTGGATGCAGGGTTGACAGGAAGAGTACTAGTGGAAGCTGTCTATCTTGGTCAAAGACTTGTATCCTGGTACAGTAAGAAACAACAATCTGTGTCAAATTCTACAGTGAGGCTGAATATATAGCTGCAGGAAGTTGTTGTGCTCAAGTGCTTGGGATTATAAATCAACTAATGGACTATGGTCTAGTGTTACACAAAATTTTAATCATGTGTGACAGTACTAGTGCCAGATCTATTATTGCTAATCCAGTTAATCATTCTAGAACTATGCACATTGATGTAAGGTACCATTTTATTAGAGAACATGTTGCAAATGGTACTATTGAGCTTATTTTTGTTCCAATAGAAAAACAATTAGCTGACATTTTCACTAAACCTTTGGATGAAGCAACTTTCACTAGACTTGTTGGTGAAATTGAGATGTTAAATTCTTCATCCTAAAGGCAAAAACTTAGCTAATATGTTGCAGCAAATTAATTTCTAATAAATCAAAAATGATTTGATTTAATTGGAAATTAACTGGAATATGAGTTATAAATATATTAGAATTCTCTGTATATTTTATTTTCCAAATTCTAAGAAAAACTATTAATTTATATTTTCAATATGTGAAATTAATATAAGACAGAACTAAAAAGAAAAAAAGTATGTAGAGAACTGAGTTCTCGATAAGTCTAAATGACTTCTCGACAAGTCATTTCGAGACTTCTCGATAGAGTTCTCGAGAAGTCTTTTTCATGACTTCTCGATAAGTAATGTAGAGATCTCGACATATGTTTATTAATAGAGTTCTCTACAAGTATACATTTTAGACTTTTCGATAACTTAGAGC
This sequence comes from Apium graveolens, assembly GCF_009905375.1. Taxonomy (NCBI): domain Eukaryota; kingdom Viridiplantae; phylum Streptophyta; class Magnoliopsida; order Apiales; family Apiaceae; genus Apium; species Apium graveolens. Next base: position 63,163,308 of record NC_133650.1, read on the forward strand.
TGAAATAATTTAATTAAATAAATTATTTTAATAATAATACTTTTAATATGAATGCATTCTAATTTTATTTTGATTTATTCAAATGAAAATTGGAATAATTCAGTCCAATTAGGACAAACTTAATATTTATTCTACATCTCGATAAGTCACTATCTAGTTCTCGATAAGAGTCAGGAAAGTGAAATCTCGATATAAGTTTACAATTCACGCGACTTCTCGATAAGCAAATCTGAACTGTTTATTCCTACTTCTCGACAAGTCATTTATCTTTTTCTATAAATACCCAGACATCTCGACATAACCCCTCTTTACGCTTTCGAGATCTCAAGTGACCTAGCTTTTGCAAATCTTCACCATTTTCTCTCATTTGAAGCTCTTTCTCTCTAAAATCTCTTACCCATTCAAATCCACACAATCATAATGGCTACAAACAATGTTAGAGCTGATGTGACGGCCTCAACCCCGGGGTCAGGAGTTGACGTCATCAACAACAATAATAACAACATAATATAATCCAACTTAACATTATTACATAAACACGACCCCTCTAACAAGATCTTTTCCAGGTTTAAGTATGACTTAGATTACAATCATTACAAAACCAACTTACTATAAATAATTCGGACAATACTATCTTAATACAGCAACTCAACAGATCATCTTTGATCTTACCAACTACCTCAGAGGAGCCTGACACAGAAGGAATTGGAACTCTGCCCTGACTACCACAAAAGAATCTCCTAGGCATGTGCAATACATATATAAAACATTCTTCAAGGGTGAGCAATCAATTGCTCAGCAGTACCACTATATGAATAACAAGCAAAGCCATTTATGATAAAACAGTGATAGGAACAGATATTATAGCTCGTTTACAAAAGCAGGGTAAACATTCATAAACTGGATATTCAAAACTAGCATGCCCTGTAAAACAATAATATCAGTCGTGTGCTGTGTATAAATAAAAAATTTAAATTTAGCATGCTACCTCACTTCCAAATCACCTGTTTCACATAAGTTGATTTGTTAAGCAGTTTCAAAATTGAATCAATCAAATCTATTGGACGTTCAACGGGTGAAGATAGTTGATCACTCTATCATCACCGGACAACGATTACTGGCCATCCAGAAAGAAAGAATATGTTCTGAAACTTGGGAAAGACTAGCTAGGTCTTTCCCCATGCTGGACTAAACGGTTAAACGGAGCGTTCAACCAAATTAGTGTAATAACCCCAAATTTTGGAATTTTTGAAACCCTTATGAATAGTGTTTTGCTGATTATGCTGAATAAGAAAACTTTTCATGCCACACTGTGTAGGGGCTCTTTTATTGATCTTCTGGGATATTATTAGTACTCTATATGATAAATAAGTGTATGTAAAGATCGTCAGAATCCAAATTCGAACACTTTGATTTTTCCCGAAAATCTACCAGATACAGAAAGAATTGAGTATAAGGTAACAGAATTAAAAGGATTTAAATTTAAGGATTAAAAGAGAGGATCATGAAAGGAATATAATGTATTGAGAAAGGTTAAAGAAACCTAAGTAATAAGATCCCGGGTATGATTACTCAAACGATAAACGAAAACGAAAGTTAAGCGAACCGTATAACAGATCAGCGGTCATTAGGCAAGCAATTAAGAGTTAATCAAGGAGGTTAGGGATGATGATATCATCAAACCAACAAGAAGAGGACAAGTGTGGAGGGTGACATCACATGATGACCAAAGCATGACATAAGGGAAAGAAGTGTGGTTGATTTATAACCACATAATTTTTTTTTCATGGTTAAAAATGATTAAAACAAAACAAAAGTCAACCAACCAAGGCAAATCAAAACAAATCACAAAAAACACAAAAGCTCTTCCCTTTTCTTCATCAAGCTCTCGGCCAAAATAAACACAGAAACTTCAAACTGCCATATCTCCTTCAATTCTCCTTCAAAGGTTGTGTTCTATAGCTCGTTGGAAAGGTATGGAGATGGCCTACAACTCTTGTTCACAAGTCTCATCCAAATAAGTATGGTAAGATCCTCATTTTTACAGTTCTTTCAATCGTACTTTTAGAAACTTTAAAGCCTAACTTTGTGTTCTTGATTTCTTTGGAAAGATCAAGCTTGTAGGAGGATCCATAAGGCTTCCTAGTAACTTTCCACCCTCCAAGAAAGGTATAAATCTTCACACCCTTTAGTAATAAGTTTGAATGTTGAAGTTTGGAGATGGTTTGGATGGATGAGTAGTAATTTGAATGATAAGCATGATTCGAGCTTAATTGTTAAGTAGTTTAGTTGAATTTGGAGATGTTATAATATATGATTGGATTGAGATCCTTGAGCTTATTATGACTGAAATCAGTAGCATTGATGTATATCTTGAGTTGTTGTTGATTGGTAGTTGGATTGATATGATTTGGAATGGTAAAAATTTGGGAAATCGGGTAAACATAGTCGTCGTAATGTCTGATTTACTTTAGACTGTTTTTGCTCTTAACATCAGGACCCGAGAACTCCCTGTTAGGTTTTGACCATTGCCATGATTAGATAGTTCATGTTACGAGATTTGTTTTGATATGTGGTTCGTTTGAATCCGATGTACGGTTTAAGAGAAACGACCGTTTTATGTAACGGCGTTTCGCGACCGAACCATTACCCCTCGCCTTACTTTGAAACCTTGGTTAAGGACTTTAAATGACTATTTGGGGTATGAAATATTTATGTAAAGTGGATTAGGCAGTTGGTAAGGTGCTCGCAAAAGAATCGCCTTAAAACTCTTAATGGCTAATTTATTAAAAATGGTGGAGCCGAGGGTACTCGAGTGACTTAAGTGAATCGTTAAGCACGAAAGCGAACGTTAGGACTCTAAATGGTTAAAGTCTAGTTTCTTAAGCGATCGGGGTTTAATTCCGACTTATGTTGTTGTTCATAGGTTATCGGACCCACTCTAAGCTTAAGTCTATCCGGGAGCACTCAGGCAAGTTTTCTACCCGTTGTACTGTTGTTGTGATGTATATATGTATATGCATTATCTTGTGATAAGTGCATGATTGTTATTAGCAAATTCTTGCAATATATTGGAGCATGTTGATATAATATATATGCATGTTTCGTATTCTTGATTTATATATCTGTTGGTTCAAATGCTTATTAGTTGCATAATACCTATGCTAGAGTTAAGCGGTATATGAGTATACCCTTAGTATAGGGGATAAAAAAGTGAACTTTTTCTAAAACCGGGAGGCGAGGCTCCCGAGTATAATATATATATGAATAGTTTTTAAAACTATTAATCGAATAAGGTTTATTCGATAACTTTATATTATTTAATGAATATTACTTGAATATTCATTCGAGGACTTATGACTCCTTTTATTTTATTTATGAATATTATTTCGAATATTCATTCGAGGGCTTATGACTCAGTTTATTTTATTAATTGAATATTATTTCGAATATTCATTCGAGGGCTTATGACTCAGTTTATTTTATTAACTGAATATTATTTGAATATTCATTCGGGGACTTATGACTCAGTTTGTATTATTTAATGAATATTATTTGAATATCCATTTGAGGACCTATGACTCCGATTATTTACTGAAATATATTCTTTATTTTATTAAAGAATAAGGTGTCGATAATCAAACTTATTTTTGATTATTCAAATAAAGATAGTACTTTCATATAAGTATATCTTTGGTTATTTAATACTCATTTCAAGTATAAGTTTTACAACTTCTACTTCAATTATTTGTATAAAGATTATTCTTTATGGGAATATTATTTAAATAATAATATTAAGATATTTTCTAATATATTGGGACTGATTTACTTTATTAAATCAGCATTACTCCAAACACTCTTTAAAGTGTTTTCGAGTCTTTAAAATGATTTTTAAAAGTTAGAGCGGATCCCAAAACTCATTTTTTATATATTTAAGATCTTCCTTTTAAAGGGGATTTAAATACTCGCTCAAAACCAGAGGGATCCGGCTCTGTGGTGTATTTTATATTCGCAACAAGGTTGCGGTTTTGGTAAATGAATTGATTACTTACCCAACATTCGGGAAGTAAGTCCATCTATTTGAGTCGGCATAAGCAACATGGGCTCAGTGGGCGTCCATGAAAGTGTAAGTGGCTCAGTGGGAGTCCATCAAATGCGTAAGTGGCTGAGAGGCAGTCCAGCATAAGGTCCTATTGCGACCAGGGTGATGACTAGTGGGGAATTCGTCCGTCTACTAGTAGAAAAGGTTACTTATTGGTATCTTTGCCTGATCAGCAAGATATCAGGTTTATGCCAAGGTTTTCTCCTTTCCAAAATTCATTGGATATTGCAACTTTGTTTATAATTTTCTAACAGAGGTTTTCAAGGAGTGTATGAAATGTATATATATAGGTGTATATATATATATATCGGGACTTAATGAAGTATCTCGTAACTTCATTATTTATAATGATATTTCAAGGATTGAATCTATTCAAGTCTTATCTTGTAGTCTCATCTGGGTGATGAACTTTAGAAACTGATTATAACTTGAACGGTGGTAGTTCAAGCAGTATTCGGATATAAGTATATTGGAGTATCTTGTAACTTCATCTTTTAAACTTATATCTAGTAAATGATTATCTTGTGCATGTCAAAGATTTTCGGAAAAATGTTGAGACAAGGTTAGATATAGGAGATCACCTTGCAACGATATTTTATACAGTTATAAACTGGAACTCTGTGTATATTATACATGTCAGAGGATTTCAAAGATTGTGAAAAGTATATATGTATATATATACTGAATATTTTACGACTTGGTCGCGTTAAGATATCAGCTTGGTTCATTTCTTCTTGACCAAGACTTTCATGAGTACTATGAGAATGCTCATATATTGTTAATTATTATACATATTATTTCGGTGGGCTTGTTGCTCACCCTTGCTTTCTTCTTTCATCACACAACATCAGATAGACAAGATGAACAGAACCAAGCTCCCAATTCACGAGCAGATAGGAAACGTTCCGCAGTTTCCTATAGGCGTTGATGTCGCTGTAGCTGAGGTAGGAACTACCAATAGGCTAGGCTTTCAACTTTTGATGTACCAGACTTATGTATCTCTATCAATTGTAATAATGGCAAAGAAATGTAAATTTATTCAGAAACCCTTTTAAGGTGTAATGGCATATAATTTTGGAATAAAATGACTCGTGTTATTTTTGGATATTCATCTCTGAGACTATAACTTGTGGTGTGTGTGTTTATTATGGGGTCACAGTACAGAGTAGTTGATTGTTTATTAAGATTGGGTGTTATTAAGGGAAATGGAACTCGTGACAACCCGGATCCCCAACCCCGGATTTGGGGGTGTTACAGAAATGGTATCAGAGCTAAGCGTTATAAACCTAAGAGATGATATGACGTTAAAATAATAAGTTCACTAAGATAATAAGAACTCTTGCCAAGTTCATAGTCGGGCTACCTAACGTAGTACTGACAGTTAAAACCCTTATGGGAACCCTTATAAATATCGTGATAGAAGCGTAGTTCGTTATCGTAGATGGTAGCGGGACTCTGAACCCTGAGGTTGAGGAACAACAGCGTGATGATGTTTTATTACTAATTGGAGATCGGATTGTGGATCCGATAGTGGGTCCTAACGCAGGACCGGATGATGTTCATATTGAGGATGTAGTGGTTGAAGATGTTGTCCTAGATGGGATTGTTGCTGAGGAGGATCTCGTGGAGAATCCTAACAAGAATGAATAAAGGACCACTGAGGAATTGATGACCATGGTTAGGGCGACTACCAGAGGTAGGATTGGCCGGTCACTACCAGAGGTTCGTTCAAGTTTGTAAAGATAGTAGCCCCTTTAACGCGGCTTACTCATAAGACTGAGAAGTTCGAATGGACAGAGAAATGCGAGAACAACTTTTAAGAACTGAAGCAATGATTGGTGACGGCCCCTATGATGGCATTGCCGGATGGAAAAGGAGATTTTGTGATCTGTAGTGACGCTTCGTATAAGGAATTAAGGTGCTTCTTATAGAGCACATCAATGTAATCGTGTACGCGTCAAGACAATTAAGGGAATATAAAATTCGATATCCCCACCCATGAACTTGGGCTCGTGGCAATAGTTTTGCCCTAAATATTGGAGGCACTACTTGTATGGAGAGAAGTGCGAGATTTACCTAAGCCATAAGTGCTCTAGTACATTTTCACGCAGAAAGAGCTCAATATGTGCCAAATGAGGTGGTTAGAGCTAATCAAGGATTACGATTATGAGATTCTTTATCATTCGGGGAAAGCCAATGTGGTGGTTGATGCCCTTAGTAAAAAGGAGAGACTCAAGATGATAATGTCTTTGAGAGAGTTTATAAGAGGTTTTGAGAAAATGGAAATAGAAATGTAGGTAACCGGAGCCGGTACCGAAAAGCTGTTTGAGATTGCAATACAACCCGAATTATTGGAAAAGAACAGATTGTGCCAGAAAAAGTGATGAATGAAGGCAGAGAGCCAACAAATAGATAAGAGATTAATACCGAGAAAGATGATAAGGGAATAATGAGGTATTCCTACAGAATTTGGGTTCCAAATGTTCAAGAGATTAAAGATGAGATCTTAGATGAAAGCTAGTTTGAGGAATAAGATTTAGAGCAAACCCTGAACGTGATAGTCAGGGAGGTCGCCATCAAGATAGAAGGAACCCATAACATGATGAAGTGGAAAATGAGGATTTAAAATATGTAGGAGGACCCCGATTATGGGGAGGAGGAGGGAATGTTCAGAATAAGGAAATAGAAGTCGAGTAAGGAAAGGAGACCCGAGACGGTACTCCTATACGAAAATTTATGGACCTTTCTAGACAGAACTTAGACTATTATCCCCAACCACCACCCTGAGGAAACAATGCGGTGAGAAATTCTTTCAGGACCTTTAAGTCGCTAAGCCCTTAGAGCTCCAAGGAACAAGCTGACCCAGTTGAGGCAAGAGCCTGGCTGAAGGAAATATAGGAATCATTTGAGATTCTAAATGATGGACGAATCACAAAAGACTATTTTTGTCACTTACCCTCCTAAGAGAAGGGCCACCACTGGTGAAAGACCAAGAAAGGCACAGAGCCAGAGGTTAGAATAAACTGATTAAAGTCCAGTCAATTATTTTCGGGAAAGTAATTCCCAAGGTTATGGAGATAGTGTAAAATCTTTAGAGTCAGAACAAAGGCGGACGAGTATGATGAAATATGAAGCTAAGTTGTAAAAGTTGTCAAGATTCGTTCTGATGACAAGAATCCCAGAACGATGTGATGCTTGAAGTCAATGATTAGTGGGTTCATGAAATAATGATAAGAGAAAGGAAAATAAAAAGAAACTGAAGTGGAAAGGAATATAAAGGCAACAGAGTTTGAGGAATGATAAGGGAGTTGGGTATGAGGAAACCCTAAAGACTCGTAGCAATAGAAAAAGAAAAGTATGTAATCGTCAGGATGATGGTGATTCACCATGAGTTAAAGTTGATGATTGAAGGAATAAGAGATACATATATTTTATCCCCAGTAAGTTGGGAGGATTTGAGGAAACCTTGAGATAGTTCGAAGGATAAATATTGAGACGCGGATAGACTGAGGAGACAAGGAAGTAAAAAATTAGGAAAATTGGATGAAGGAAGTGACCTTCAAGAATGTGAAGTGTAAAACCGGTGGCTTGATACCCAGGAAGGGAGAGGCCAGGTATGAGAGATATCCCAACATTGAGATGACTGTTGAGATAAACAACAAAAGTAAATACGGAATTATTAAGAAGAAGTTCACGTTGAACACGACCAATATCTTCCAGAACATCCTTGTTATCGTTACCAAATCAAGCAAGAAAAGTAGATAACCGTAGTTATCTTTTGGAGGCCATATTGATTGACCTCATTTTGAATACAGATGTTATTGTGAAATTAGGCATATATTATCGAGGTGGGAATGATTGAATAAGACACCCTTATCAGGGATATATGACTTGATTTATCCATGGAAGGATGCATGTACCTTTTTAAAGGTGGCATTAAAGATAGAACATCGGTAACTTAAAATAAATCCTAGGGGAATGCATAAAGGTTGGCATTTCACCCTTAATAGGGATAGTATGAGTTTTGACAGTATGAATTGGAAAGGATTAAGGTAATAACAACCTTTAAGTATCAGTGGGGAAATTTTTCAGAAACATATAGACAATGGTTCTAGTATTAGTAAAGGGTATTTCGATATGCCCTATATCTAGGGAATACAGGAGGAACGATTCAAGGATAACCTTAGAGGTTTTACAAGGAGAAAGGTAATATTCAAAATTCTCAAGAGTAAAAATGTTGATAAAGGAAATATGATGTAATTATAATGATGCCAAGTGGGGCACGTATTAAACCACGAGAAAGTATGGATCGAACCAGCAAAGGTCGAAATTGTTCAGGGCCATTAGGGCCTAAGATAAAAGATGTTCTAAGTATGATTGAGAGTCAGTCGTGGCAATGTTCACATCTAATGACTAAGGCAATGACTTATGGAAAAAAAATGGTGATTTTTTTTCTTCTCACCAGGACTTAAGAAAAGCATTTTCACATAAGCAGTGATTGAAATGAGGTAGAAAATTTAGTTGGAGGTGGTTAAAATGACATTGATTGTAAGGAAATTTTACTATCAGGAAAGGCCAAAGAGGTGGCCGACACTTTAAATGTAAGAGGATAATTATAGGCGCTCGTGCGAGAGGAATACAGTGATGATGGTTGAAGCCGGGAAGGTTGTATTACGGTTCGGAAGATTGACATTCCTTCTGATGACTGTGCAATACTCAACCGTAATTGTAGTTGGGTAAAGGTTTAATTTGTGTAATTGCCATGAGCGGGCTATCTATCTTAGAAGGTACTATCTTGAGATAAGCCAGGACTATATTTCAAGAAGGACTAAACGAACCTTTAAGTTAAGTCTTCTATTGAAGGCATATGATTAAGAAGGGTATTAACCTGCTATCGTTGCTTTGATTGAAACTCTTCTGCAATTTTATCTGCTTCATGTCATGACTGTACGCCAGGATCTGGAGTGTTCTTCATGAATTATGAATGGTGATTATGTTAACTCCTTAGAAGAATTCGATAAGGTAGGTATGGACTTTGTATGGTTAGATATGAAGATTTCATGGAAAATGAATGACTACAGTAGGTCAGTGGTAGACCATAGTAATGCTCCAATGAGTCTATGAATAATGAGATAATGACAACTGTGAGAGTTGTACTGTAATGAATGTTGAGATTGAGTACCACTAATCGGGTCATGGTGATGTATAAGTTAGCATTGAATAGACTAATTAAGTAGATTATTTACCTATTGAATATTTATTCCTCCTTATCAATAGAGGGTCGTATGACTATACGAAGAAGGTTGCGATGCAAGCATAGAATTCTAGTAACGATGATGTCTAGAATGAGATCCCAGATTCGATTTTCAATGTTGAGGGAGTTTCAAAGGTGATTGTGTATAAGCTCGAGGAAGAGCATGGGTCCATAGAATGATGGACGGAATAGCAAAAATATTTAAGCATATGAAATGCGATGCGATAATACTTGATGTTGATATATATACGTATATGATTTGTTCTCCTATGACAAACCTCTATAGTTCAGAGGTAGATTCCAAGCCAGATATTTTGTGGCAGTATATTTTATATATATACAATTCTTTTTAGTTCGTTCTTTTCTCTCCTTTTCATTTCATATAAGCTGAGAAGAACAACCCTTCCAGAAGGGGAGGTATTGCCGAATGACTATCTATCTGTGTGATAGAAGCCTAGTAGGATACCATCTATTGTTTAATTGCTTGTCAAGTACTAAAGGCTGGCCACCTTCTGTACTAACTATGCTATATAACAAGTGTTCATGATCATAGTGATCTCTCAATAAATTCTTTTACTTCTATATGAAGGACCAAGCTTTCGAAGATGGAAGCAGCTAAAGGAAGTATTATTAGTATGGTGGTATTCCGATTCTAACGCGTTCGTGATACTAAGGTTGACGTGGTTATTAAAAGGTTATAGAATGCTAACGAGCAAAAGTGTAACCAATATAGTATTATGTACGGAAGATAGTAATGACTACAAACTGGAAAAGAATGGGTATTGAGAAGCAAAAGCCATAGTGCTAGAAGCTATGATGAGAGTCTGTGCCATAGACTTGAATGAATTTAGAATGATCACTTAACGCGGATTGAGTTTTCTTATGAAAATAGATCATATGTCATTATCGAGATGTCGCCTTATAAGATCCTTGAGGGAAGACAATGTCGATCTCCCTTATGATATGATGATGTTGCAGAGCGCAAGATGCTTAGACCAGCAGTGGTCCAAAGGACCAATGATATAATAGATTTAATTAGAGGACGGCTGGTAGTAGCCCAAGATGGGCACACGAAGTATGTTGATTTGATATGAAAGGATAAGGAATAGGAAGTAGGGGACCTAGTGCTGTTATAGGTATTCCCTTGGAAAGGATGGATGAGGTTCGGAAAGAAAAGAAAGCTAAGCCCACGAATTGTTGGACCCTTTGAGGTATTAAGACGTACTGGGAAGTTAGCATATGAGCTAGCCCTACCCCCGAACATGTAGCAAGTTCATAACGTGTTCCACGTATCAATATTAAGGAAGTATAATTCGGATGCTAGACAAATAAGGGCATATGAGCGCATAGACATGCAACACGACGTAACCTATATGGAGCAACCAGGAAGGGTTATAGATTGAAAAAGGAACAAGTGCTTAGGAGAAGGGTTATCAAACTATTCAGAGTTTGATGGAAGAACCACAATGTGGGAAAATTTACTTGAGAATTAGAAAGTGCAATGCTAAGAAAGTATCCCTATTCATTTTCTATCTGATTCCGGGACGGAATCCTTTTAAGGAGGGGAGACTGTAATAACCCCAATTTTTGGAATTTTTGAAACCCTTATGAATAGTGTTTTGCTGATTATGCTGAATAAGAAAACTTTTCATGCCACACTATGTAGGGGCTCTTTTATTGATCTTCTGAGATATTATTAGTACTCTATATGATAAATAAGTGTATGTAAAGATCGTCAGAATCCAAATTCGAACACTTTGATTTTTCCCGAAAATCTACCAGATACAGAAAGAATTGAGTATAAGGTAACAGAATAAAAAGGATTTAAATTCAAGGATTAAAAGAGAGGATCATGAAAGGAATATAATGTATTGAGAAAGGTTAAAGAAACCTAAGTAATAAGATCCCGGGTATGATCCCTCAAACGATAAACGAAAACGAAAGTTAAGCGCACCGTATAACAGATCAGCGGTCATTAGGCAAGCAATTAAGAGTTAATCAAGGAGGTTAGGGATAATGATGTCATCAAACCAACAAGAAGAGGACAAGTGTGGAGGGTGCATCACATGATGACCAAAGCATGACATAAGGGAAAGAAGTGTGGTTGATTTATAACCACACAATTTTTTTTTTATGGTTAAAAATGATTAAAACAAAACAAAAGTCAACTAACCAAGGCAAATCAAAACAAATCACAAAAAACACAAAAGCTCTTCCCTTTTCTTCATCAAGCTCTCGGCCAAAATAAATACAGAAACTTCAAACTGCCATATCTCCTTCAATACTCACTCAAATGTTGTGTTCTACAGCTCGTTGGAAAGATATTGAGATGGCCTACAACTCTTGTTCACAAGTCTCGTCCAAATAAGCATGGTAAGACCCTCATTTTTACAGTTCTTTCAATCGTACTTTTAGAAACTTTAACGCCTAACTTTGTAATCTTGATTTCTTTGGAAAGATCAAGCTTGTAGAAGGCTCCATAAGGCTTCCTAGTAACTTTCCACCCTCCAAAAAAGGTATAAATCTTCACACCCTTTAGTAATAAGTTTGAATGTTGAAGTTTGGAGATGGGTTGGATGGATGAGTAGTAATTTGAATGATAAGCATGATTCGAGCTTAATTGTTAAGTAGTTTAGTTGAATTTGGAGATATTATAATATATGATTGGATTGAGATCCTTGAGCTTATTATGACTGAAATCAGTAGCATTGATGTGTATCTTGAGTTGTTGTTGATTGGTAGTTGGATTGATATGAATTGGAATGGTAAAAATTTGGGAAATCGCGTAAACATAGCCATCGTAATGTCCGATTTACTTTAGACTGTTTTTGCTCTTAACATCAGGACCCGAGAACTCCCTGTTAGGTTTTGACCATTGCCATGATTAGATAGTTCATGTTACGAGCTTTGTTTTGATATGTGGTTCGTTTGAATCCGATGTACGGTATAAGAGAAACGACCGTTTTATGTAACGGCATTTCGCGACCGAACCATTACCCCTCGCCTTACTTTGAAACCTTGGTTAAGGACTTTAAATGACTATTTGGGGATGAAACATTTATTTAAAGTGGATTAGGCAGTTGGTAAGGTGCTCGTGAAAGAATCGCCTTAAAACTCTTAATGGCTAATTTATTAAAAATGGTGGAGCCGAGGGTACTCGAGCGACTTAAGTGAATCGTTAAGCGCGAAAGTGAACGTTAGGACTCTAAATGGTTAAAGTCTAGTTTCTTAAGCGACCGGGGTTTAATTCCGACTTATGTTGTTGTTCATAGGTTATCGGACCCACTCTAAGCTTAAGTCTATCCGGGAGCACCCAGGCAAGTTTTCTACCCGTTATACTGTTGTTGTGATGTATATATGTATATGCATTATCTTGTGATAAGTGCATGATTGTTATTAGCAAATTCTTGCGATATATTGGAGCATGTTGATATGATATATATGCATGCATGTTTCGTATTCTTGATTTATTTATCTGTTGGTTCAAATGCTTATTAGTTGCATAATACCTATGTTAGAGATAAGCGGTATATGAGTATACCCTTAGTATAGGGGATAAAAAGGTGAACTTTTTCTAAAACCGGGAGGCGAGGCTCCCGAGTATAATATATATATATATATATATATATATATATATATATATGAATAGTTTTTAAAACTATTAATCGAATAAGGTTTATTCGATAACTTTATATTATTTAATGAATATTACTTGAATATTCATTCGAGGACTTATGACTCATTTTATTTTATTTATGAATATTATTTCGAATATTCATTCGAGGGCTTATGACTCAGTTTATTTTATTAATTGAATATTATTTCGAATATTCATTCGAGGGCTTATGACTCAGTTTATTTTATTAACTGAATATTATTTGAATATTCATTCGGGGACTTATGACTCAGTTTATATTATTTAATGAATATTATTTGAATATCCATTTGAGGACATATGACTCCGATTATTTACTGAAATATATTCTTTATTTTATTAAAGAATAAGGTGTCGATAATCAAACTTATTTTTGATTATTCAAATAAAGATAGTACTTTCGTATAAGTATATCTTTGGTTATTTAATACTCATTTCAAGTATAAGTTTTACAACTTCTACTTCAATTATTTGTATAAAGATTATTCTTTATGGGAATATTATTTAAATAATAATATTCAGATGTTTTCTAATATATTGGGACTGATTTACTTTATTAAATCAGCATTACTCCAAACACTCTTTAAGTGTTTTTGAGTCTTTAAAATGATTTTTAAAAGTTAGAGCGGATCCCAAAACTCATTTTTTATATATTTAAGATCTTCCTTTTAAAGGGGATTTAAATACTCGCTCAAAACCAGAGGGATCCGGCTCTGTGTTGTATTTTATATTCGCAACAAGGTTGCGGTTTTGGTAAATGAATTGATTACTTACCCAACATTCGGGAAGTAAGTCCATCTATTTGAGTCGGCATAAGCAACATGGGCTCAGTGGGCGTCCATGAAAGTGTAAGTGGCTCAGTGGGAGTCCATCAAATGCGTAAGTGGCTGAGTGGCAGTCCAGCATAAGGTCCTATTGCGACCAGGGTGATGACCAGTGGGGAATTCGTCCGTCTACTAGTAGAAAAGGTTACTTATTGGTATCTTTGCCTGATCAGCAAGATATCAGGTTTATGCCAAGGTTTTCTCCTTTCCAAAATTCATTGGATATTGCAACTCTATTTATAATTTTCATAACAGAGGTTTTCAAGGAGTGTATGAAATGTATATATATATAGGTGTATATATATATATATATATATATATCGGGACTTAATGAAGTATCTCGTAACTTCATTATTTATAATGATATTTCAAGGATTAAATCGTTTCAAGTCTTATCTTGTAGTCTCATCTGGGTGATGAACTTTTGAAACTGATTATAACTTGAACGGTGGTAGTTCAAGCAGTATTCAAATATAAGTATATTGGAGTATCTTGTAACTTCAACTTTTAAACTTATATCTAGTAAATGATTATCTTGTGCATGTCAAAGATTTTCGGAAAAACTTTGAGACAAGGTTAGATATAAGAGATCACCTTGCAACGATATTTTATACAGTTATAAACTGGAACTCTGTGTATATTATACATGTCAGAGGATTTCAAAGATTGTGAAAAGTATATATGTATATATATACTGAATATTTTGTGACATGGTCGCGTTAAGATATCAGCTTGGTTCATTTCTTCTTGACCAAGACTTTCATGAGTACTATGAGAATGCTCATATATTGTTAATTATTATACATATTATTTCGGTTGGCTTGTTGCTCACCCTTGCTTTCTCTTTTCATCACACCACATCAGATAGACAAGATGAACAGGACCAAGCTCCCAATTCGCGAGCAGATATGAAACGTTCCGCAGTTTCCTATAGGCGTTGATGTCGCTGTAGCTGAGGTAGGAACTACCAATAGGCTAGGCTTTCAACTTGTGATGTACCAGACTTATGTATCTCTATCAATTATAATAATGGCAAAGAAATGTAAATTTATTCAGAAACCCTTTTAAGGTGTAATGGCATATAATTTTGGAATAAAATGACTCGTGTTATTTTTGGATATTCATCTCTGAGACTATAACTTGTGGTGTGTGTGTTTATTATGGGGTCACAGTACAGAGTAGTTGATTGTTTATTAAGATTGGGTGTTATTAAGGGAAATGGAACTCGTAACAACCCGGATCCCCAACCCCGGATTTGGGGGTGTTACAATTAGCCTCTTACGCCTACTCAATTGCAATAGATCAACTGAATTCTCTTTTTACCTATTTCCAAATTCCACGACATAGGTGGATCAAAACCTTCCACGATATAGGTGGATCAAAGCTTTCTCTTTATCCAGTTTCTAAAATCACTATCACCTATCTCTTTTTAAAACCATTCTTTCATCGCACACTATTCAAAACTTCTTTTCATTTTAATCACGTTTAGAGATAGGTGCTTTAAGAAGTTACTTTTCGCCAAAACATATTTTTAAACAACATTTCCAAATACAGGGGATACGTAATTGAAAACATTTATATTCCTTTACGAAATTTAAACAACATTTCATTCATATATACTGAACCATGAGAGTATTGTCAGGGGTACTTGCCTTGCAGAACTTTACAACTTTTACTTATCGACTTTGAGCCGACTCGGACGTTCGGGCTTTATCACCTAATTAGTATACTATCCTGGATCCGACTTCAATGCTCAGGTCCTTCGTTTGGAACCTCGCTGCGCTTGTCAACTGATCACTAGGTTAATTTAGTCGGACATTAACTTTCAGGTCTTTCGACTTGACCTACAGGAGTCGAAATACTCTATATTAGACGTCTAGGTATGCTTGACATATCCTCAATAACAAACCTACCCATTCGATATCAAATCCTGACTCATACTTATGTGTACTATTATAATACATACAACAATCAGGGTTCACGTACTCAAAACTCGACTCGATATTCATTTTCGAAAAATACATATACTCATCACTTTCGAATATAGATTGTCAGCTATGTTTTACAAAAATATCTTGTATATAATTATATATAACTATATACATTTGAATGCTATTTCTGATATTTTACATGATACGTTCCCAAAAATCGGACAGCGTCTCCTTTGTTTATCGGACTACCCGTCGAAACAATTCGACGTCAATCACAACAATCAAACCGGCAATCAATCCAACTTCAAAATCCAATATCCCCGAAATGTATTATTTAACTACCACTTTTTATTTCGAAAATTACAAAATAAATTTATAAATTGTTATTTGGCTTAAGAATCATCATTGCCAATAATCCGTCGGCTCAACGAGATCATTGTCAACGACGGCATAATTTCGACGGTGCCCATACGGGTTTTCTATCAGAATTTCACCAAAATTTTCAAACCCGAATAATTTATTCAAATGTATATTTCATAATAATCAAAAAAATCATTTGAGCTATACATTTGTCACAACCAATTACTCAGAAGTTTTCAGAATAATCATTCATTTTAATCGAAATAATAAAAAGAATATGCAATCGGATTACAGGCAACAGAGAAGCAACAATACGACCACAGCCACACGTGTATACACGTACATGACAGCGGCGGCATAGTACCCGGAGACGAAACAACAGAAATCCGGCCAGAAAAAATAGCAAAATCAGGTGGCCCAACACACATATATGTATACATATAGGTGAGATACAGGCCTGCACAGTACACACAATCGAGTAACACACCACCGCCGTTACCTTGTCGGAAAACCGACGGCAATAGGGTGGTCAGAAGAAAGAAAAGCAATGGCGCACTTACCGGTAACATAGAACAGATCGGGGGAGGGAAAAAGAAAGGGAGAAAGAGGAGAGAGGGAGAGTAGAGAGAGTGGATTGAAGAAATTTGGCCAACAGAGAGAGAGACACAAATGTTTTGGGAAAAAAGAGATAAACACAGTTGTGTTTATCTGAGTTTTGGGTCACATACAATTTATTTTCCCCGAGCCTGAAATTACTCTGCAATTAACTACACAATTAATTCTCGAACACCAGTAATCTCATATAATTAATAACAAAGCAATAGTCCGCTGATAGAACCCATACACATATTTTATTTATTTAATTATTCAACAATTACACCTTTAAATAATACGAAAATACATGAGTCGTTATATCCTTCCCCCTTAAAAGTTTCCATCCTCAGAATCTTAACTAGTTAAACAAATAAGGATATTTGTCAAGCATATCTGACTCTAACTCCCGAGTAGACTCTTCTACTCGAGGATTTATTTAAAGCATACTTACTATATATACAAACTCATTCCCGAGGTCTCGATCTAGGTTCAAAATTGGTTCGTACACACGCTCTTGATTCAATTCGAGGATATATTCCCCTGGCATAAAGACATTAAAACATTCTACGAGTATGTTGCAGCTATGGAAACCGCGCTAACCTATAGGCGACTTTACCTATTTTCTCAATATCTTAACAATCTGACATTCCTAGGGCTTAGCTTACTTTTATTCCTAAATCTCATTATTCCTGTCACACCCCCAACTTAAATAACAAAATAAATATAGCTATTACATCATTTTAATGAAGAATTCACAACTAAAATCCAAGATCTTGCAGTTTAGGGTTTGGAACAGCCCAACACTACCAACTATTACATCTGATTACAAATACCGAGTCCTCACACAACTATTATTACTTATTCTACCTGAGATCGAACATAAGCATCAGCATCACAGGTCTTACGGGCAGTCTGCTTGAATCTAACCATAGCTGCTAGCTGTAATATAAGGGTAAAGCAAGAAGTGAGCCAAATGCTCAACAAGTGCTAACAGTATGACACAGAACATAAATTGAGATATACCTTTAAGAATGATAATGGAAAGACATAACCAAAGGTAACGAGAGATAAAAACTATGTGAGATGGCATCATTTTGCTTGCATCAAAACAATTTTAAAAAAATCATGTCTTAATCAAAATCATTTTATGACGCTACGGATTACAGCCGGTGATCAGCCGCGAAGTAATCCCGAACCTCGCTGGGTTCTAAAACATTATTGGGAATCCCTAGGCAACTTTTAAGCCTAATATAAGTGTGGAAAGGACTCGCGTCTCAGTCCAGATCCACTATTCAAGAAAACATTTATCCCCCTTTGGGACTAAAAACCCACATTTTAATTATTTAAAAACTGATGCCGGTTTATGACAAAATCTCTTTTGACTGTAAACATTTTTATCAAGGGATTATAGATCAGCTCGAAACACGGGAAACAAGGTACTGAATATCAGAGCCATGATTCACAAAACTATTCTTTATTCAAGTAATTGAATGGTTTTCAAATATCATGGATTGGACAAGAGGATTTAGTGAGACTAATGGATAATATGAAGGGTAATGCTAACTTGGGCTCAAAGCAATGGTTTCTCATCAAGGTTCAAGTGCTGGATCATCAAGAAGGTAAGCTTCAAGAATACTAAGGGTGTTAAGGTGTGAAGAATGATCTTTAACTCGGGACATATCAGACTTGTCAAGCTTTAGGATAAGAAAGAGGGTATCAATCAATGAGGAATCAAGCTGGTAAGTATCTGACTATCAGAATTCAAAGTAAGGTTCTATAGGGGTTCAAGTATCAGGATGAGATATTAATACTTAGGAAACATCAACATGTTAATCAAGGTGATCCATCAAGTAATATATCAATTCTTCTTTTTATCATGGCATTAAACAATCATGAAAGACTTTTGAACTACTTGCAATACGTACTCGAGGGTTCATGGCATCTCTATGTAACTCAAAGATAAACAAAAGATATGCTTGATTTAAGTATGTCAAAATGACTCAGGATAATTGCATCGATATATATGAATTTGCAGTAAATACGAAGGTCAAGTTGAATCACTTGCCTTGAGATAGGCTGGTCTGGTCTGACTGGTAGGAGCAACAACTGGAGCTTCACTCGACTTTTATGGCAAGTTTTCCCTCGTCTCGAGATCCTACATAAATAATAATAATCCTCATTATAATATATTCTCACCAACCTAACCTATTTACAACTCGAAATTAAACACGGATGGCACTTAGGCCTATATGCACTTAATTTATATTCACTTTTAAATTATAATTACACACACATAGCCACATATTCACATATCATATATTAACACCAAATAACACCATATATATCATAATGAAACACTAGGCTTGGATGATCTCGACTCGCGACTTAAGTCACTTGGTCGCTAAACTAGACAAGGTCTTCTAATTTCGGCTTTCTAACTCGATGTGCCTTTCCTAAATTATCCAAAACCTATTGACCCTCACTTGTGCCTTTTTCTCTACTGACCTTATACTATCTTACAACTATGGTGGTTGACCTAATACTCACTTCTAAGTGTTCTAAAACTATGTGGTAAGTGATAGTGCTCACTGGTGCAAATTTCAGAATGACAACTATGGTTTCTTGAGTACATTAGACATTCTTAAACTACAAGTTTTTCTTCAAAACTTTTACACAGGACTCTCCTGACCTAAGGGCATCTCACAAACTTGATGTGGCTCAAGGGCCTGGCTTGCGCCTTCTTGGGCCTAAGCTAAAAGTCCAAGGTTCCCCTGTTTTTCTGGGCAGAAAATGCCCTGACTTGAATTAACTTGTGACACATGGTTCTAGCTCATATCCTATGAACTATGGTTGGAAAAACTTCTCTGACATATCCAATTGGGCCTAATGAGGGCCTACCCATGACATGGTCAAATCTCCCTCTTTCCAAGTTGCAACAAAACTGTCCCCTGCTGGACATATTTTGTGATTCTACTTGTGCACCTAACCAAATGACATGCAAACCTCTAACCAACTCCTAAAACCTATTATATACTCCCAATACTAACTTCTGGTAGCTTGGGCCTCAAAGTGCACACCAATGACATGGTCAAAACTCACTCTAAACCTCAGGGTGCTATACTGATTTTTCTACAGAAACTATAACTCTCATTTTCCAAGGTTTTTGACTTGACAAACTCAACTAACAACAACTAAATACTTAAACCAAGACTTATACTTGGTATTCTACTGAACTAACTCCCTTTTTCTCAAAACAACCTTGGTGAGATCATCCTTACCTAAGGTACAATTATGGCAAAACAAAAGAGACTACTCTTCACAAATCACAAATCTTCATGCTTTTGAAACAACAAGATATATATATATTTTTATAAAAGATAATCACGAATTATTACCATGCAACAAGAAGCATAAATCAATATTAACACATTATACCTACTGAAATTAAGGCTCACTAACAAAATCTTTCCAAATGATCAAAATCTTACAACATTCTAAGAGAAATCCTCATGCATGCATGCCTTCGGGTTTTTCAAACCAAAACAACATATTTTCTACATATATTCCATCTTAAAATTGACATGCAAGCCTAGCATAAAGTATACCTAGATGATCACTTAGCATGCAAGGAGTTTTATCAAATTTTCACTACAAAATTCAAGTCATTATCACATATACATGCAAAAATTGATCAAAACAACAAGAATGATTTCAAGGACCATTTATTCGGCTCCCATATGGTCATGGCCGAATAAAATGGATGGAAATGGCCATTAAATCATGAAGAGTTTTCTTCTCAAGACTTGGCACTTATCCATTCATTGTAGTCCTCTCAAAAACAACCTTAAATCCATAAGAATCAAGATTGTATTTTGAGTTTCAACTAAAACCTTAACATGCAACTTTAAAACTTAAACTTTCTACTCAAAACTCTTTGGAATATATGTGATCATGGTATGGTAAGTAACATTTACTTGTGTAGAAGGTGGAAACTTGGTGGAGGAATGAAGAAAATGGGGAGGGGGTTGGTTTCGGCTAAGAAACCGAGAGAAGGAGGGGGAGGGCCGAGAGTGAGAGAGTGAGGAGGGTGGGAGGAGAAAGTGTGATGGTGAGTGGAGTGGATGATCACATCAATTGCTTGCTTTATGGTTTTTGATTTGGCAAATGTGAGTGGGAATGAGAATTGACAAGACTATCCCTCCACTTTCACTTGGTTTATTTTGCATGCAAGGGCAAAGAAGGAATTTGGCTAGAAAATTAAGAGTTAGTGGGGTTGGAATTGTCTCTTTAGCCCTTTGAATTGAATAGGGAAGGATTTGCATGCAAGGACAACCATGTAATTTGATAATTATGACAACTAACATTTATAAAGATTTATTTTTATAAAATAAAATACAAGTTCAAAAATTATAAAATTTATATCATAAAATAACTTGGATTTTTAGAGACTTTATAAAATCATTTTCAAAATTTGTGAACAAAATTCCTTTTAAAAGAAAATTTTTCCAAAGCTTAGAATATTCCTTATAAATCAAAAATAAAGAAATTAAATAAACTCTTGCTTTGAAAAATCATATACTACACAAAGCAAATTTATAACGTAGAAATTTTCACTCACTCTAGCGTACAATCATTGAATATATTTTCATTTGACTTAAATATTATACCAAATCCACAAATAATATTACATAAAATGTCGGTCGTAACATCCTCTCCCCCTTAAGGGATTCTGTCCCCAGAATCTAAGAGAAAAGATGAGGATGCCGAGAACGCATATCAGACTCTAACTCCCAAGTTGACTCTTCGACCTTAGGGTTCCTCCAAAGTACTTTTACTAACTTTACGGATTTATTTCTAAGACTCTTTACTTGCCAGTCGAGTATTTTAACCGGTTGCTCCACAAATGACAGGTCTGCCTAAATTTCTACAGGTTCATATTCTATCACATGGCTAGCGTCAGGATTGTACTTCTTAAGCAATGACACATGGAACACATTATGCACATGCCGATACTGAGGTGGTAAGGCCAACTCGTAGGCCACCTTTCCCATTTGACTCAAAATCTCAAAAGGACCTATGTATCTATGTGCTAACTTCCCTTTCTTGCCAAATCTTATCAACCCTTTCCTAGGTGACACCTTCAGCAACACAGCTTCGCCAATTTGGAATTGAACGTCCTTACGTGCTGGATCCGCATACTTCCTCTGTCTATCTTGAGCAGCAAGCAATCTTTTCTGAATTAACTTGACCGAGTCATGCAACTGTTGTACCAAATCCGAGCCGAGAATTCTTCCTTCTCCTACTTCATTCCAACTTATTGGAGATCTACATTTTCGCCCGTACAAAGCTTCGTATGGTGGCATGCCGATACTGGAATGATAGCTGTTGTTGTAAGAGAATTCAATCAATGGCAAATGGTCATCCCAACTTCCTGCAAAATCGATTGCACAACTGCGCAACATGTCTTCAATTGTTTGAATTGTTCTTTCACTCTGGCCATCCGTCTGTGGGTGGTACGCCGTGCTCATATTCAACTTCGTGCCAAGACACTCCTGAAATTGCTTCCAGAATCTTGAGTTAAATCGGGGATCTCTGTCTGAAACTATTGATACGGGTACTCCATGCCTTAGTACGATTTCGCGCACATACAAATGAACCAACTTGTCTAATGACGACTTCTCGTTTATTGGAAGGAAATGCGCCGACTTCGTAAGACGATCAACTATAACCCATATTGCGTCATGTCCGGATTTCATTCGCGGTAGTCCTACTATAAAGTCCATAGCAATATTTTCCCATTTCCATTCTGGAATCTTCAGGGGCTGAATTAATCCGCTTGGTCGTTAATGTTCTGCCTTTACTTTCTGACAAGTATAGCACTTTGCAACCCATTCTGCCACGTCTCGCTTCATATTTGGCCACCAAAAGTTCTTCTTTAAGTCTCGATACATCTTGGTGCTTCCCGGGTGGATTGAAAATTTTGAATTGTGGGCTTCATGGAGGATCTCATTCTTTAATTCAGGTACATGGGGAATCCATATTCTGGATGAAAACCTTAGTATCCCTTGCTCATCCCTTTGAGTATTAATCTCCTCTCCAGATAACTGTTTCTTCTCTTTTTCCATTACTTCCTCTTGACACTTTTTTTTTATCTTTTCCACTAGTGTTGGCTGAAAGGTCATTGCACGACAAACTTCCGCAACTTTTCCATAAGCATAAAGTTCCAATTCCAATTTTTCGATTTCTCCAGTTAACTCTTTTGATGTTATCATCATATTCAATCTCTCCTTCCGACTCAGAGCATCAGCCACTACGTTCGCCTTTCCAGGATGATAATTTATCGAGCAGTCATAGTCCTTGATCAATTCCAGCCATCTCCTCTGCCTCATATTGAGCTCTTTCTGAGTAAAAATGTACTTTAAACTCTTGTGATCCGTGTAGATTTCACACTTCTCTCCATAGAGGTAATGTCTCTAGATCTTGAGTGCGAACACTATAGCGGCTAGTTCCAAGTCATGCGTCGGGTACTTTAACTCATGCAGCTTCAACTGTCTTGACGCATATGCGATCACTTTACTGTGTTGCATCAACACACAACCCAAACCCTTATGTGAAGCGTCGCTGAATATTACAAAATTCCCTTGATCATCTGGAAGTACCAACACCGGAGCTGTTACCAACTTCTGCTTTAATTCTTGAAAGCTATCTTCACATTCTGCACTCCATTCAAACTTTTGATTCTTTCTGGTTAACTTGGTCAATGGCGTGGCGATCTTCGAGAAATCCTTGACGAATCTTCTATAGTATCCGGCCAATCCTATAAAACTTCGCACTTCCGTAGGAGTCTTTGGCCTCTCCCAATTCATAACTGCCTCAATCTTTGCCGGATCCACTTTAACTCCCTCATTTCCAATAACATGCCCCAAAAATTGAACTTCCTTTAACCAAAACTCACATTTGGTAAACTTGGCATACAACTTCTCTTGTCGGAGTATCTCCAATGCTATCCAGAGGTGCTGCTTATGTTCTTCTTCCGACTTAGAATAAATAAGGATGTCATCAATGAATACCACGACAAATTTGTCCAAATACTTCTTAAATACCCGATTCATCAGATCCATAAATGCGGCCAGAGCGTTGGTCAATCCAAACGGCATTACTAGGAATTCATAATGCCCATATCTGGTCCTGAATGCGGCCTTAGGAATATCTTCTTCTTTGATCTTTAATTGATGGTATCCCGATCTCAAATCAATCTTCGAAAAGCATTTTGCTCCCTTCAACTGATCAAAAAGGTCATCTATCCTTGGTAGCGAATAACGGTTCTTGATCGTCACCTTATTCAGCTCCCGGTAATCTATGCATAGACGCACACTCCCATCTTTCTTCTTTACAAACAGAACAGGTGCTCCCCATGGCGACGTACTTGGTCGTATCACTCCTTTATCCAATAATTCTTGTAGCTGGCTCGCCAACTCTTTCATTTCTGCTGGTGCCATCCTATAGGGGGCCTTTGAAACTGGTTCCGTGCCTGGAGCAAGGTTGATCTCGAACTCAATTTGTCGATCTAATGGTAAGCCTGGTAGCTCGTCGGGAAACACATCGGGAAACTCGCTAACTACAGGAATATCTTCCATGCTGAGGCTGCCTCTCTCTGAATCCACTACATATTCTAGGAACGACTCACAACCTTTTCTAAGCAACTTCTTAGCCTGAACGATTGTAAGAAATAGTTGCTCTTGCCTCTGCCCCTTAAATATTACCTTCTCTCCACTCTTCGTCTTTAAATACACTCTCTTGGTCTTACAATTAATCTGAGCGCTATTCTCTCCTAACCAATCCATTCCTAAAATTATATCAAACTCTCCCAACTTGAAGAGTATCAAGTCGGCTGAAAACTTATATCCCGAAATATCGATCTCACACTTTGGACAAAATTGTTTCACAGGAATCTTCTCTTGGTTTGCAATTACCACACTTACTACCTCACTCATAACCGTTTTATCACATTGGAGCTTATCAACAAAAGATTCTGATATGAAAGATCTTGTTGCTCCCGAATCAATCAATACTTTAGCCTTGACATTATTGAGTAAAAGTGTACCTGCTATCACCTCAGAATTCTGAACAGCATCTTTCATCTTTAGATCAAATGTCCTTGCTGTTGCTTGCGGGGTTGGTGCGGGTGGTGGAGGTAATGCCAATACCTCAGCTGGAACGCTTGCACTGGTACTTGCCACGTTCATCAGAGCTTTGACTGGTCCTGTTGTCTTACACTCCCTAGCCATGTGTCCAGTCTTCCCACATTTGTAGCACGTAACTCCTGGCTTCGGCATCTTGCACTCATTTGCCAAATGTCCCTTCTGATTGCACCTATAACAGGTCATACTCAGCTTATTGCATACTCCGAGGTGCCTTCTTCCACAGTGTTTGCATTCCGGTCTCTGGAACCTGTTTTCTCCAACTTGCCCTTGGCTTGCCTGGTGGTTCCCTTTTGATTCTTGCCTTTTTCCCAAATTTCCCTTCTTTTGAAAATTTCCGCCCTTCTGGAAGCCAATCCTCTTTACATTCCGATCTTGCGTACTTCCAGCTTCAGACTTTTCTCCATAAAACGGAACCTTCCTCTTCTTGTTATCCCTCTCTTTCCTTGACTGCATCCCATTATTTTCAATCAGAGCAGCTTTCTGTACTACTCCCGCATAAGTTTCAAGCTCAAACATAGCCACCCTATCTCTGATCCAAGGCTCCAATCCTTGCTGAAATTTCTTTGCTTTTTCCTCCTCAGTGCTGGTATACTTTGTCACAAACCTTGACAACTCAGTGAACTTCTTCTCATACTCCAATACAGTCATATTCCCTTGCTTCAACTCCAGAAATTTTAGCTCCATCTGGTTCTGCATGTACTTAGGGTAATACTTGTCCAGAAATAACTTTTTAAATCTCTCCCAAGAAACCTGCTGAGTGACTTCCATAGCCTTTACTGATTCCCACCAATAGATGACTTCTCCCTTCAAGAAGTAAGTAGCATACGGCGTCTTCTGATCGTCTCCTAACTGCACCAACTCAAAAGCCCTTTCCATCTCCTTGATCCATGTGTTAGCTATCACTGGATCAGTGGTATCATGAAATACAGGTGGATTCACATTCTAAAAAGCCTTGAAAGTGACAATTTGTCTAGGTGGTACTGGTGGTTCAGGTGGTTGGTGTGGCTCACGGTTATCTTGGTTTTCAATTCGTTGTTGAAGAGTTAGTTGTTGTTGAGCTATAGCATTGGTTTGCTGTTGCAAGGTTTCCAGTAGTCGAAGAATATTTGGGTCTGTGGTGAAGGTGGTTGTTGGGTTCTTCTTTTTGGGAGGCATGATCTGAAATAAGAGTTGTGTCAAAACAGATATGAATGATAAAATGATTCGAGGGTATCGCATGGCATTCTCATTTACATATGGGGTCAAGTTTCCAAATTAAGCAGATATGATGATAAAAACATAAAATAACAATTGAGAGCAAATGGAACAATAGCACGTAATTATTGAAATTTTAAAGGTCACAGTACATAAGATTGGGACATAGTCTGATTCTAGGATTAACAGGCTTATTTAAAGGAAAAACGGAAATAACTGGGGATTCCATAGAGTCTGATAGTACAACAACATGAAAGGTAAATGGAAAGAACTAAGGCTCCACTCCATCTGAACGGGGCTTGGTAGTCTTTTCCTCTCGAAGCGTCTTCACAATGCTTTGGAACTCATCTGCCACCATCTGAATGACATATTGGCTGGTACGGTCCCGGTGCACTGGCATCTCCTCAAGCTTAGTGTTGACGTACCGAACCAAGGTCTCAAGTCTCGCAGTCATCTGCTCCTTGGGCTTCCCTTCGTAGTTTTGGCTGTCCGGATACACGTTCTTCAGTCGGTCTATCAGTCGGTCGTACTTGCCCTGAAGCATGTCGAACTCACGCCTCAACTCAGCATACACGGAGAAAGCAATAGTGTCGTCCGACCCAGAGGATGACGAGGAATGCGCCCTTTGCTGACAACCAATAAGAGGAGTATTAATAATAATTTACTTCACCTACTCTCTCGCGTAATATCTATAACCTACACACAAATCCTATAACCTATTTGGGCTGTCCAGGGACTCTAAACCGAAGCTCTGATACCAAAACCTGTCACACCCCCAACTTAAATAACAAAATAAATATAGCTATTACATCATTTTAATGAAGAATTCACAACTAAAATCCAAGATCTTGCAGTTTAGGGTTTGGAACAGCCCAACACTACCAACTATTACATCTGATTACAAATACCGAGTCCTCACACAACTATTATTACTTATTCTACCTGAGCTCGAACATAAGCATCAACATCACAGGTCTTACGGGCAGTCTGCTTGAATCTAACCATAGCTGCTAGCTGTAATATAAGGGTAAAGCAAGAAGTGAGCCAAATGCTCAACAAGTGCTAACAGTACGACACAGAACATAAATTGAGATATACCTTTAAGAATGATAATGGAAAGACATAACCAAAGGTAACGAGAGATAAAAACTATGTGAGATGGCATCATTTTGCTTGCATCAAAACAATTTTAAAAAAATCATGTCTTAATCAAAATCATTTTATGACGCTACGGATTACAGCCGGTGATCAGCCGCGAAGTAATCCCGAACCTCGCTGGGTTCTAAAACATTATTGGGAATCCCTAGGCAACTTTTAAGCCTAATATAAGTGTGGAAAGGACTCGCGTCTCAGTCCAGATCCACTATTCAAGAAAACATTTATCCCCCTTTGGGACTAAAAACCCACATTTTAATTATTTAAAAACTGATGCCGGTTTATGACAAAATCTCTTTTGACTGTAAACATTTTTATCAAGGGATTATAGATCAGCTCGAAACACGGGAAACAAGGTACTGAATATCAGAGCCATGATTCACAAAACTATTCTTTATTCAAGTAATTGAATGGTTTTCAAATATCATGGATTGGACAAGAGGATTTAGTGAGACTAATGGATAATATGAAGGGTAATGCTAACTTGGGCTCAAAGCAATGGTTTCTCATTAAGGTTCAAGTGCTGGATCATCAAGAAGGTAAGCTTCAAGAATACTAAGGGTGTTAAGGTGTGAAGAATGATCTTTAACTCGGGACATATCAGAATTGTCAAGCTTTAGGATAAGAAAGAGGGTATCAATCAATGAGGAATCAAGCTGGTAAGTATCTGACTATCAGAATTCAAAGTAAGGTTCTATAGGGGTTCAAGTATCAGGATGAGATATTAATACTTAGGAAACATCAACATGTTAATCAAGGTGATCCATCAAGTAATATATCAATTCTTATTTTTATCATGGCATTAAACAATCATGAAAGACTTTTGAACTACTTGCAATACGTACTCGAGGGTTCATGGCATCTCTATGTAACTCAAAGATAAACAAAAGATACGCTTGATTTAAGTATGTCAAAATGACTCAGGATAATTGCATCGATATATATGAATTTGCAGTAAATACGAAGGTCAAGTTGAATCACTTGCCTTGAGATAGGCTGGTCTGGTCTGACTAGTAGGAGCAACAACTGGAGCTTCACTCGACTTTTATGGCAAGTTTTCCCTCGTCTCGAGATCCTACATAAATAATAATAATCCTCATTATAATATATTCTCACCAACCTAACCTATTTACAACTCGAAATTAAACACGGATGGCACTTAGGCCTATATGCACTTAATTTATATTCACTTTTAAATTATAATTGCACACACATAGCCACATATTCACATATCATATATTAACACCAAATAACACCATATATATCATAATGCAACACTAGGCTTGGATGATCTCGACTCGCGACTTAAGTCACTTGGTCGCTAAACTAGACAAGGTCTTCTAATTTCGGCTTTCTAACTCGATGTGCCTTTCCTAAATTATCCAAAACCTATTGACCCTCACTTATGCCTTTTTCTCTACTGATCTTATACTATCTTACAACTATGGTGGTTGACCTAATACTCACTTCTAAGTGTTCTAAAACTATGTGGTAAGTGATAGTGCTCACTGGTGCAAATTTCAGAATGACAACTATGGTTTCTTGAGTACATTAGACATTCTTAAACTACAAGTTTTTCTTCAAAACTTTTACACAAGACTCTCCTGACCTAAGGGCATCTCACAAACTTGATGTGGCTCAAGGGCCTGGCTTGGGCCTTCTTGGGCCTAAGCTAAAAGTCCAAGGTTCCCCTGTTTTTCTGGGCAGAAAATGCCCTGACTTGAATTAACTTGTGACACATGGTTCTAGCTCATATCCTATGAACTATGGTTGGAAAAACTTCTCTGACATACCCTCTAACTAAGGCCCAATTGGGCCGAATGAGGGCCTACCCATGACATGGTCAAATCTCCCTCTTTCCAAGTTGCAACAAAACTGTCCCCTGCTGGACAGATTTTGTGATTCTACTTGTGCACCTAACCAAATGACATGCAAACCTCTAACCAACTCCTAAAACCTATTATATACTCCCAATACTAACTTCTGGTAGCTTGGGCCTCAAAGTGCACACCAATGACATGGTCAAAACTCACTCTAAACCTCAGGGTGCTATACTGATTTTTCTGCAGAAACTATAACTCTCATTTTCCAAGGTTTTTGACTTGACAAACTCAATTAACAACAACTAAATACTTAAACCAAGACTTATACTTGGTATTCTACTGAACTAACTCCCTTTTTCTCAAAACAACCTTGGTGAGATCATCCTTACCTAAGGTACAATTATGGCAAAACAAAAGAGACTACTCTTCACAAATCACAAATCTTCATGCTTTTGAAACAACAAGATATATATATTTTTATAAAAGATAACCACGAATTATTACCATACAACAAGAAGCATAAATCAATATTAACACATTATACCTACTGAAATTAAGGCTCACTAACAAAATCTTTCCAAATTATCAAAATCTTACAACATTCTAAGAGAAATCCTCATGCATGCATGCCTTCGGGTTTTTCAAACCAAAACAACATATTTTCTACATATATTCCATCTTAAAATTGACATGCAAGCCTAGCATAAAGTATACCTAGATGATCACTTAGCATGCAAGGAGTTTTATCAAATTTTCACTACAAAATTCAAGTCATTATCACATATACATGAAAAAATTGATCAAAACAACAAGAATGATTTCAAGGACCATTTATTCGGCTCCCATATGGTCATGGCCGAATAAAATGGATGGAAATGGCCATTAAATCATGAAGAGTTTTCTTCTCAAGACTTGGCACTTATCCATTCATTGTAGTCCTCTCAAAAACAACCTTAAATCCATAAGAATCAAGATTGTATTTTGAGTTTCAACTAAAACCTTAACATGCAACTTTAAAACTTAAACTTTCTACTCAAAACTCTTTGGAATATATGTGATCATGGTATGGTAAGTAACATTTACTTGTGTAGAAGGTGGAAACTTGGTGGAGGAATGAAGAAAATGGGGAGGGGGTTGGTTTCGGCTAAGAAACCGAGAGAAGGAGGGGGAGGGCCGAGAGTGAGAGAGTGAGGAGGGTGGGAGGAGAAAGTGTGATGGTGAGTGGAGTGGATGATCACATCAATTGCTTGCTTTATGGTTTTTGATTTGGCAAATGTGAGTGGGAATGAGAATTGACAAGACTATCCCTCCACTTTCACTTGGTTTATTTTGCATGCAAGGGCAAAGAAGGAATTTGGCTAGAAAATTAAGAGTTAGTGGGGTTGGAATTGTCTCTTTAGCCCTTTGAATTAAATAGGGAAGGATTTGCATGCAAGGACAACCATGTAATTTGATAATTATGACAACTAACATTTATAAAGATTTATTTTTATAAAATAAAATACAAGTTCAAAAATTATAAAATTTATATCATAAAATAACTTGGATTTTTAGAGACTTTATAAAATCATTTTCAAAATTTGTGAACAAAATTCCTTTTAAAAGAAAATTTTTCCAAAGCTTAGAATATTCCTTATAAATCAAAAATAAAGAAATTAAATAAACTCTTGCTTTGAAAAATCATATACTACACAAAGCAAATTTATAACGCAGAAATTTTCACTCACTCTAGCGTACAATCATTGAATATATTTTCATTTGACTTAAATATTATACCAAATCCACAAATAATATTACATAAAATGTCGGTCGTAACAATTCCTTTCCAAGGTGAAACTTTCAGCAAGACTAACGTTCCAACTTTTATCTCTATATCCTTCCAACACGAATCCACATTCGCCCTTTGTATATCATGAGTCGATTTTAATCTTCCCCAAATCAATATTCCATATCCATACTCTAGTAAAAAAATTTGGGACCTGACAATTCCCTCATCTTTTCAATCAATTTAGAATGAAAATGAATTTCATACAGTGGCTTCTTATTACCCTCGGTTACTCAAACTTGAACTTCCATTCTTTCCGCTTCTTTTGCTAACTCCCCAGAGATTTTAATTACATATCTTTTACTACACTGGCTTTGCTTGAGTGGTCGTTAATAAGATACTCATAATCTTTTGGTAATCTCAACCAAAATCCATACCTTGAAATCTTAACATACAGTTGCTCCCTTTTCAACCTTCGTAGGGAAATCCTTGGGCATTATATATGGATTCTCTAAATTTTAAATAGCTGAGGATGTTATCAATAAATACAATTACACTTATACAAGTGCTTCTTATACACTCTGTTCAATAAACCTTTAAACGCAACTAATGCATTTGTTAATCCAAATAACATCACCCAAAACTCGCAATGTCCCCATCTCGTTCTAAACAGGGTCTTTAGTATTACCTCAGACTTAACCTTCAACTGATGGTAGCCTGCTCTGGGTCAACCTTTAAGAACCCACACGTTCCTTTCATTGAGTTATATAACTAATCAATTCCATGCAGGGGTTACTTATTCCTATTCGTCAACTTTTCCAACTTCTAATAATTAGCACGTAACTTCATACATCCATTCTTCTTTTCTATAAACCACATCAGTGCACAACATGGAATACACCTTGTCTCATTATTCTTTCATCCCACAATCTTGAAGTTTCCTTAACTAATTACTTGATTCCTACTGGGCCATACGATTCGGGGCTTTTGACACCAACCCAACTCTGTACAGTAACCAATGAGAGATCCTATCTCATGCTTTGAGGTAATCCTGGTAAGTCATCCGGTAAAACCTTTACGGTTTTACTTGCTATTTGCATCTCTTCCAACTTAGGTGCTTCCTTCTTGATATCAACGGCGTACACTAGTTATGCCTTATATTCTTACTTATGCCCTCGGATACTCATTCTCATATTATCTTCCGTAAATATTACTATTTGCTTCTTCTGGTAATAAATCATTTCCCTATAACAGACACCCAATCCACTCCTAAGATTATATCAATCTCTTTTAACTCGAAAGATATTACGTCAGTCGCAAAAAAATTATAATATTTCTATAGGGTATTTAGGACAGGACTGATTTACTGGAACTTTACTTCGATCAACCACTTCAATAATTAAGGGTTCATTTAAATATTCCAACATTAACTCCATTCAACATGTAATTAACTTAAACACTCCATTGACACTCAATACTTTAACAAGTATGAAATTAAGAAAGAATGTACCTGGTTCCTTATCAGGGTCTTGAGCAGTTGACCTTTTTCTCATCTTATAAGTCTTAGCCTTAGGTGTACTGGGTGTCAAACCTTTTCATGCATTACCTCACATGCTATCTCGGAAAGCATTCTACAGTTCTTGGCCACATGCCCCCACCTTACCACAGTTGTTACAGGTGACTCTCAGATTTTCCACCTTACATTCCGACACATAGTGTCCTTTCTATCAACACTTGAAACATTATGTATTTGCTTTACACACTCCACCGTGCCTTTTACCACATTGCTTACACTCCATTATAGGTGACTTGACCAATTTGGCTTGGTTGGAGTTGACTGTGGTGTTACTAATCCTGTTTAAAGAAAAACTCTGCCCTCTGCCCTCTAAATTCTTTATTCTTATTCCTTCCAACGTTTTTCTGAGACTTCTGGCTAGATCCTTCTTGACCTGATGCTCCTTCCACATCATCTATCTTTCGCTTCTTATCTTCTTTTTCTCTAACAGCTAACTTCTGGTCACTTTCAATTACTAAGGCGGCCTGAACTACGGAAGGATACATCTTGAGTTACAATGCCACAATTCCACTGCGAATTTCAGGTTTCAATCCTTGTTGAAACCTCCTTGCCTTCTGAGCTTCAGAGCGCACATAATCTGGTATAAACCTAGCCAACTCTGTGAACTTAGCCTCATACTCAGCTACACTTCTATCTCATTGCTTCAATTCTAGTAACTCAATCTCCATTTGATTCCTCACACAGTCAGGAAAATACTTTTTCAAAAATAACTGAGTAAACCTAGCCCATGGAACATGGCCTTCTCCTTCTAACGCTCTGGTTGAATCCTGTTGAGTGGCATTGATGACACTTTATTACGCTCTGTAAAGCTTTAAATTGATGCATTTGTACTAAAGTTGTTAAGTGTTTTAACGTGTTTTCTAATGTTTTTGCATTTCAGGCATTATCTAGGTAATCAAGTGAATTAGCATTGTTTTGGTGCTAATTTGGTGTCAAGGTGGCGTTGGAATAAAAGCTCGTGGAAGACCGGCTCAAATCTGCAAGAAAAATGAAGAAGTTAATTTCTGGAAGAAGCCCAGTACGCCCGTGCTGATCAAGCGCGCGGCCGCGCCTGAAGTTCAGAAAGCCAGTGCGTCCGCGCTGATCAAGCGCGCGGCCGCGCCAGGTCGGGGTGTCGAATTCTGATTCTATTCTAATTCGAATTTGAAGACTTCTCTGCTGATGAGGGCTTCTATATAAGCAACTTTAGGTCGTTTTTAATAAGATATCAAGCCAGAGATTTATCAAGGAGAGCTATAAGAAGACCGTGTTAGCACGATTCAACGAAGACGAAGAAGATCTTGTTTTTACTTGTGAATCTTTGTTCTAAGTTGTAACTTGGATGCTAGTTTTCTTATCTATGAACCTTAATCTTGTTTTGCACTTGGTTTTGTTTATTCATTATAAAGACTATATTTGTTATACCATGCTTTCATCGGAACCCACATTGATGATGAGTCTGATTATGGGCTAATCGTTATCGTGGGGTTCTAACAAATTTATTTATGGATTTCTTTAGTTAAGTTGTTTCGATGCCTTAGTGTGTGGTGATTGTATGATAACCTAGTATTGGTTGTGCGTATTCGTCTTATGAGCGTCACGAACTTATAAGATAGTGTGTTAATTCTTAATGAAGCGAAAGTAAATTTATGGATTTAGAACTTGCAATGCTAGCATAGGTTCATGTATTTGTTATGCATGATTCGTGAGTAATTTTAACCATTTTACTTGCCCTATGTAATCAAGATAGATAACTTGTGCTTAAACCGTTATGTTGTCAAATTCTATAGACATATAGGGTCTCAATATAATTTGTGTCTATTCAGCTTCTATCTCTTTTGTGTATGTCTGGTAGTATGGTATTCGTGCAACGAAAGTTGGCGTTTATCAGTTTCGTGTTATCTGATTAGTTTCATCATCATTGCATGCTAAGGTTGAGAACAATAAGGCTATTGAATGAAGTATTTAATGAAGTTAGAACCCCATGTTTGTCATATATATTAATTCAGTCAATTTTATTCTTTTAGTTATAATTGTTAGTTTAATTCTTAGTTATAAACAACCTCAATTTATTATCGTCTTAGCATTGAATAATAACCATACATTGTTGCTTAAGTGCATTAATTAATTAGTTAACCAAAGTCAGTCTCTGTGGGAACGAACTAGAAAAGATTCTATACTACTTGCGAACTCGTATACTTGCGTGTATTATTAGCACGTGTTTAGCGACTAACAACTTCCACCAATAATTCGCTTCATTTTTCAAGAAATAACTTGCATATTCGGTCTTAAGACTATCACTTACTTGGACAAGGTTGAAAAACTTTCTCCATCTCTTTTAACCATGCTCCAGCAGCTACTGGATTAGGTTCACCCTTAAATTCAGGAGGGTTAACATTCTGAGAGGATTTGAAATTAGCACTTTGGTTCACTCCTTGTTGTTGCTGCTGCAACAGTAGTTGTTGCTGCTGAACCTGTTGGATTAGCTGCAACTGTTGTTGATGCTGCTGGCACAACAAGTCTAGAATTTCATTTATAGCTGGACCCTCTGTAAAACTACTACTATTTTCTTTAAACTGGGTAGCTTTCTTGGGTGGCATCTTCTTGAAATATATAGATGAGTTTATTCAAAACATAACAAGAATATTTGACAAAAGATATCACCATTTAAACGGTGCACCTGTATCAGGAAAATACTGCCCAATCACAATACCCATGTCTTTAATATCGGGTCCATTTATAAAAGAATTCTAGATTAACAGCACTAGCAACCATAGCAACAATGACAGTAGCAGAATCAACAACAGTACAGGAAAATTGAAATATAAAGAAACTAAACACCGTAGCATGGATCTTCTATATAACAGCAACTGACTAACTTCCCATTACTACTCAAGTACAACAGCTAAACCGATCTGATATACAAAAAAAGTTGGCTGGCTATATTAGCCACACACTATGTAGAGCAAATCGGTAAATCAAGTCAAGCTTAAGGAACACTGACTCTACCAAGCACCGTAGTCCAAATTTCAACCAAACATCCCTCTAAGGATGATTTCTTATCACTTACAAGTGATCCACCAACCACTGAATTGCTTTTTCCGAGGCTATAACTCCCTCATCAGATCCTAAACCCTCGCTGCTACCCTTATTCTTAAATAGCATCCTGATATAGGACTTTCATTCTTCCTGACGGTCAACTTTTATTTGCTTTCAATAACTAGGACGGTCTAATTGCAGAGATCACTGAAAAAATTCATTATCATGGAATACCAAATGAAATTTCAAAATCAAGGAAATCGAATGAGAATGAACATGGAAGAAGATGTAGGTATGACTGAGAGCAACCATACAAGTACATAAGATGGCCAGTCTTAGTACCGCATAGCTCACAACACATACTTCGGTGGCATCCCACCAGACCCTTTTGTCACACAGACAAATAGTCAAATCATATGCATTATTTTCCTCAATCACTGATAGGATTACCGAGAAAAGAAACAATGTTTAGATGGAAAATTCACAAATAGGAAGGGGGAATCTAATTTATGATGAGATCAACAGAACCTTAAGTTGCTTAATACAAGCTTTGACTTTCTTATGAGGAAACAAACAACTTATTAAAAGGGTAAACAATTATTATAGAAATATAATGCATTTCAGGAAAATCGTGAAATGGTTGAAGATATAAATAGCAATACCGAGCCACCTATGCTCCAAGACTTGGCTGTCATAGAAGCCACTGACTACTATCATTTCATCTCAACTCACTGAGGTCACACACTCGGTCCAGCAACATTACTTGACATAAAAAAATGTGTTGTTTAGGAATAACATACGTGTCTCTATAGCCGACACACCAAGGATTCGCTCAAAAGCTGAATTCTCGCGATCAGACTCATTTTTCTCGAGAGGAAAACTAGAAATCTCTACCGGACATTACTAATAATACATATACGAAGGAGACATACTCTAAGTTAGAGCAATTCCAGCCAATTATCAATAGACGTCAGGGTTACGCCCTCGAAGCCCTCGACTGAACTCTTAGACTCGCTCCTCTGATTGAGTTGCTGACTTCTACCTTTATATAAACCTTCCTGCACTTTTTTTTAACTCTACCCCTAACCTAAATCAGGGACTCAAACATGTAGTTCTAATACCAACTGTGACGGCCTCAACCCCGGGGTCAGGAGTTGACGTCATCAACAATAATAATAACAACATAATATAATCCAACTCAACATTATTATATAAACACGACCCCTCTAACAAGATCTTTTCCAGG